>NW_009970726.1:12506243-12507818 GCF_000747805.2 Chaetura pelagica | reverse complement strand
GGAAAGAACAGCTGCATTTGCCTCCTTGCTCCTTGGGCATGTTCCACCTGCTTAATTGAAGGCAAGTCCAAATGAGCCATCTGTTGACCTGGCTGAGGAATCAGAGCTTCCCATTAATTTAAAGATATTTTTACACGTTATTAAAGGAGTAGAAGGAAAGGAGAGATGGAGAAAAAACAACGGTAAGAAGCTTTGCCTTAGAGGCACAGGTAATATCTGCAACAGCTGCTACACCCTATGCCTAAGTTAATTGTTAAATGAGTCACCCTGGCAAAAGAAGCATTAATAAAGGGAAGTGAAGACTGAACATCTGGAAAATAATATGAAAGGGAAGAATTTTCATATTTTGGAACTCCTTGCTGGGTGGGAACTGCTTGGGGAGACAGCTCTAATTGCTTGTCTGAGAGAATGAAAAGTGAATCTATTCCCAGTCTGAAGTCAGCAGAGTCATTGCATATTCCTCTCTGCTCTGCTGTCCTAGTGCCACAACTGTTACTTGGGGCCCTGACCTGCAAAGACCAAGACACTCTTCATCTTCTGTGCCTGAGTCAGACAGCGATGAGGGTCCATCAAGCCAATGGTGTGCATGGGGTACAAGCTCAGGAGAAGCTGATTTCAGCAGCTGAGTGCAAGATGCACTATAAAAACAAAGTTATTCTGGTGGCAACCGCACTGATGAGGGTGTACCAGGATTCACTTTGATAGATCTCTCTCTACCTGGGGCTGTCTTACCTCCTCAGCAATGGCCATGTGGTAGGAGGGAAGAACATCAGGTCTGCTTGCCCCTCCTGTGCATGTTTCTGTGAATTGTGGCTTTTTGCTGGGTATGGGGAGGTAAAGGCATGGTCAGGTTTCTCCCCCTACACAAAAACAGCATGGCCAACGTCCAGCAAACATTCAGCATGCCTGAGACCTGGGACACATTCAGCATGCCTAGGGAGACCTGGGCCACCTCGGCAAGGAGCTCTGCAGAAAGTGTCGGCACTGCAGTCTGAGCTAAACTCTCTCCCCACTTCAACACTTGAAACTGGGCTGCGTGAAACTCAGGAGCTTTCTCAGGTCTCATTCAACTTTGTCAAGGAGAGACTAAGTGGGATTCGATGGACCCCTCTGATGATGGGATGCTGGGATTTTAGCACATACCTGGAAAATGGGTTCTGCTGCAATGCCTGCTCTGTATCTGACTGAGATCAGCTTTTCTGCTCACCATCTCCTTGGAGAAGCAGCTAATGATTCTTCCACCTTCCCTCTGCTTCGTCTTCTTAATCTTCTGTCATTTTGCACTTTCTCTCAGTCCCCTCTTTCCTGTTTTTCAGAAGTTCCTCCACTAAACACCTTCAAAGAATGCTGTACAGCTTGGAGATCTCCATCCAGTCCTGGTACCTACCAGCCCAGGGTTGGTCTCTATACAGACAAGAATCCAGCCAGGTGGTTCCTGAGCAGGGACTTCCCAGGGCATGAGTCCAGAAGGACACAGTGGGTCTGCAACAGACACATGGTGAGGGCAATGGAGTGAACAAACACTGAACAAGGGCTCTGCACCAAGACAGGAATCACAGCTCTTATTTCAGCAGG
>NW_009970726.1:12503155-12505531 GCF_000747805.2 Chaetura pelagica | reverse complement strand
AGGAATGTAAAATCTGAGCAGCCTGATCTACTTTTCTAAATAGATCCTAGAAGCAGCTCAACCACAACCCAAGCAAGATCCTGCTCCCAGCCCTCACTTGCCAGGCATCACTGGTGGCACATCAAGCCCTTCTGAGCTTTCATGTCCACCTGCAAAAGAAACAGGAGAGGTTTCAGGTGTTTTATGTCTGCATTTTTGAAGGTGAAGATGCCAGACAGCAACGATACTGAGCACCACACTCCCAGGGTCCCCCAGCACTGCCCAGTGTGCCCTGGATCTCACCCCTCTGGTGCCACCAAAGGGACATAGGACATAGGTTTCTAGCTAGCTGAGCACAGAGTCATCAGTAACTGGCAACTCCCATCCACTTACCAACTTTTTTTTCTGGAATAGGTGTGTGTGGGAATGGATCTTGCAGGCAGAGGCATTGGAGGGGTTGAACAGATCTGACATGGGGACATGTCACCTGCCCCCTCTCAGCACATGCTGTGCTGTTGTGGCACCACACTTGGGAGAGATGCCCAGCAGCACAGAGCAGGGAAGGGCTCAGCGGGGCCGTGACGTGGGTGCCAGGGACAGGGATGGAGAGGGAGGGCACCCTTGGGTGCAGGGAGCAGGATGCCACCAGAGCACAGGCAGGGAAGAGGCTGCAGCAAAGGAGGGTACACGCAGGGGGCCGGGGCCAGGCAGGCACGTTCCCAAACATCCACGCAAGGATCCTAAAACGTAATTATGAAATTTTAAAAAACAAGTTGACGTTATAATTATAACGGTTCCTGGAGGAGCCGTGTAATTGAATTCTAGGGTGTCTCACTCTTATTGCAGACGCTAACAAGAGAATGGCTCAGCTTCCCTCGCAGCCTTCCCGGAGCCCTGCAAAGCTCGGGAGACACCCAACAATTCAATTATTGTTTCCCTCTGGAAAGCAGATCATTTTAGACACGCGGCCAGCTCTAATTACAAAGGAGAGGGGGAAAATTTCTCGTGTCCAAAATTATATGACTCATTAAAAGGATTTACTTTCCACCAGGCCTGAAGAGTTGAAGCTGTGGTGGAAGGATGGGAAGGTGGGGAGGAGTGGCATTGCTGGTGGGAAGGGCAGGGACCTCAGCCCTGTGGAAGCAGCATCCCTGAGAGCCTGAGCTCAGGACCAAGCCTCCCCAGATCCCCCTTCCCCAGGTAAAGCTGTTTTCCACACAGAAGGAAAACCAGGGCTGAAACCAGAGGTGGCTGAGCAAGCAGGTTTCATCACAGACCACGAGGCTTCACCCAAGCAGTGCAAGGAGAGCTGCTCCCGATGCCTCTTTTTGGCAGGAGGGAGGCCAGAGCTGGGGTTGGGGGAACTGTCCTCCCAGCTCCCCTCAGCAATAAAAACAAGGTCTTTTACTCAAAAGCTTCATTATGCTGTTGTAGGGCGCTGTGTTTGTGTTTGCTGGGGCTTTTTTCTCAGATTATTTTTAAAGGCTCTTTTCGGAGAAAGACAATTTTACGTAGGGGAGGTCCCTTTTCCAATTACCATTAATTAACTCATCTCTAATAGAATTTTTTATAGCCCTCCATTTCCTGTGGCCAGGCAAAGGCAGCAGGCAGGAGGCTGAGCTGCTGTTCTGCCCCAGGATGGATCAGACCGCTCTGAACCCTCCCGAGACAGCACTTTAGAATGGTTTCATATCTATTTTTCCATTTTTATATATATTTTTATAATTACAATCATGCCTTCCTAGGCTCTTCAGGGGCCACACTTCTGCCCAGTGCACCCCAGTCAGGCCAGAGGGAAGCAATGCTGGGCACAGGGTTCCCAGGACCCCCCTGTCCCCAAATCCACTCCCTTCCTCCTTTCTGGTGCAACGAAATGAATCCTCATGTCGTGTTGCTGGTTAATTTGAAATCTAGCACTCGTTAGATAATCCTGTTAGTAGCTTGCAAAAGCAAGGGATCCCTTGTATCATCAGTAATTATAACAGGCGTTTTATGTTAAATTATATCTAATAGGCAAGACAAAAAGGGAAATGTGGGTTTTTTTGGATGGAGCCTTCCTTGCTAAAAAGGAAAAGGGAAAGGGAAAGGGGAAGCCTTCTCCGTGGTGCAACCCAGGGGGGGAATGAAAAAAATATGAAGTGGGTGGGGATGTCAGAGCCGGGGTGCCCGGGAGGGGAAATCGGGGTGATCTCACTCCTCCCCCCCGCAGGACCGGCCCCAGCCGGGCACCGTCGAGGCCCGCGGGGCTGTAGGAGTGCGGGAGGCTGCGGGGCTGTGGGGGTGCGGGAGGCTGCGGGGCTGGGCGCCCCTGCCCGGGGGCAGGAGGAGGAGGAAGAGCATGCGGACCCCGGGGCTGAGCCGTGCGGACTCCCCGGACCTGCCCGGCTCCGCGCCGAC
>NW_009970726.1:12494136-12502672 GCF_000747805.2 Chaetura pelagica | reverse complement strand
AATAAAATAAAATAAAATAAAATAAAATAATAAAATAAATAAAATAAAAGCCCGGGGCAGGCTGGAGCTAGTGTCTCTCTGCAACTTTTTCCCTTCTTAAAATTACACTTTGATTAAACCGTCCCCTAAAATGTGACAACGTTTAAACACTGGGGTGATTGTAAATACGTTTCACCAAACAGAGCGGTGAGGAAATCTCCCTCCACAAACATGCCATCTTGTCCTTTCAACGTGTCCGTAATCGGAAAATCTAATGGAAAGGCTGTTCACTGGGCGCGGAGCGGGCGCAGCGCCGCGGAGGCTCCGCGGCCGCGCGGGCTGGTCTGGGGTTCCCAGCTGAGAGGGCAGATTTCTCCCGCCTGCCCGGATTTCAAACCCTACACGTGTCAGGACGAGAAGCAAATGTTGTTTCGGCGGGGAAGTCGGAATAACAAAGCGATTTATGCGGGCACGTCAGAGCGGCGGGAATCTTGCCTGGTAGTTAAAATTTTTGAGCCAGAAAATTAAAAACAAATATTTAACTTCGCAACGTTGAACCCCCGGCTGCTGCCGCCGTGCGACTTTCCGCAGGCATATGCAAGGAATTCCAACCCGAGCTCTCGCCCAGCGGAGGGAAATCGGTTTAATGCGGTTCCAAATCAATTAGTAAGCGTCTGCATCGAGTCCTCACCGAGGCGCGGAAGGGACGCGCTGCGCGCAGCCCGGCCGGGGGTAACTTTGTCGGAGGGTGGAGAGTCCCCGGCATCACTAGGCCCACCGCCACTGCGGAAAACCGGCGTATTCCCAGGGTTTAGGTGCCGGGGGGACGGGCCTTGGGAGGCGGTGCCGCTCCCGACCAGCCCCCAAGCCGGTTCCGCGGGCGCGCACCGGCGGCCGCAGACCCCAACCCGGGGAGCGCGGGGTTCCAGCACCCGCGGAGCCCGGCTGCCAGCTAGCGGAGTGGTGCGGGGAGGTGCTGAACTTCCGCGGGGCTGAGGGAGGGGGAAAGGGATGGAGTTCGGGAAGGGGAAGGGGAAGGGAGAGGGAAAGGGAAAGGGAAAGGGAAAGGGTGGAGAAAATCGAGCAGAGAAAGAGATGAAAAGGAGGCAAGGAAGAAGGGAGGGGGGAAAGGAGAAGGAGGGAGGGAAGGAGGGAAGGGAAGGAAGGAAGGAAGGGAGGAAGGAAGGAAGGAAGGAAGGAAGGAAGGAAGGAAGGAAGGAAGGAAGGAAGGAAGGAAGGAAGGAAGGAAGGAAGGAAGGAAGGAAGGAAGGAAGGAAAAGGAAAAAAGTGACAAGCAAAAAAAAAGACAAAATCAAAAGAAGAAGCAAACAAGAAAGGTAGATGAGGGAAGGAGAAAGAAGCAGCCCCCAGGTAGCTGGACAGGATTTGAGGCCAACCCAGCAGACCACGGAGGGGGTTGGGGTGGAAGGGCAAGAGGGGCCAGCGAAATCCCCCGACCTGAGCACCCACCCCAGGACAGGGAGCACCCCTGGGCTCGCAGCATTACTGTCACCACAGCCCGTGCCCTGACACTTCTCCCCCAGCACACAAAATCACTCCCATTTCTCCTTCTCATTTTCCCTTTTATTTTTTCCGCTACCGCCAATTTGCCGCCCCAGCCTCATTTCTCGGCACAATTCGATGTAACGACTGCAAGAGGCGCCGGGCGCCCCAGGTCCTGCAGCAGCGGGACGCTTCGGCCGCGGCCATTGGCAATTGCAGCTTTTGGGGGGATTTGGGAGCTGTTCAGCATCGCGAGCCACGAAGTGTCATTTCCTTGGCTCGCTAGGGAAGTTTGCGGGAGTTATTTTTATTGATGTGCTCCTGGTAGATTGTTTTGGCAGCTGCAATTTCCGTGTGACATATCCAGCCTCTCCGCCGAAAACCGCGAGGAAGAAGAGCAAAAAAAAACAAACCCCAACAAAACAACAAACAAAAAAAGAAGAAGAAAAAAGCTTTGACATTTATCCCCAGCTACTGCCGCTGCCCATAAGGTTTCATTACCCAGCTCGGCCCCGGTGCCAGGCTGCGTCGGTCATTAGGAACCTTTCTCGAAATCTTGTCAACCTGGAATGAGAAACAGATTTAATGGAGGCAGCCACATACCTCCTGGTCTGCCAGCTGAAACTGAGACTATGCAAAACAGGATAGAAATGCCAAATAAGCCGCTGCATTCCCTTCCTAGCAACCAACTCTTTGCATGTATTTATTTACTTTTTGCAGCTTTTGGGGGGATTTGGGAGCTGTTCAGCATCGCGAGCCACGAAGTGTCATTTCCTTGGCTCGCTAGGGAAGGTTGCGGGAGGTATTTTTATTGATGTGCTCCTGGTAGATTGTTTTGGCAGCTGCAATTTCCGTGTGACATATCCAGCCTCTCCGCCGAAAACCGCGAGGAAGAAGAGGAGAAAAAAAAACCCAACAAAACAACAAACAAAAAAAGAAGAAGAAAAAAGCTTTGACATTTATCCCCAGCTACTGCCGCTGCCCATAAGGTTTCATTACCCAGCTCGGCCCCGGTGCCAGGCTGCGTCGGTCATTAGGAACCTTTCTCGAAATCTTGTCAACCTGGAATGAGAAACAGATTTAATGGAGGCAGCCACATACCTCCTGGTCTGCCAGCTGAAACTGAGACTATGCAAAACAGGATAGAAATGCCAAATAAGCCGCTGCATTCCCTTCCTAGCAACCAACTCTTTGCATGTATTTATTTACTTTTTTTATTATTATTTTCCTTTTTTCTTCTTCTCCCCTCCCTGCCCTCCAAGCCTCCCTTGGAGGAACTGGGCAGGATCTTCTTTATTTTTTTACAAGGTGCTTTGTAGAGGGAGAATTAAGTTTTGCCCGGGGATGTCGCTTGGGTCGGTTTGGCTGGTTTTGTTGGTTGGGTTTTTGGGGAAAGAGGCAATGAGAGAGGGAGGCTGCTGGTGTCATCCTCAGCCCCCCGTCCTCCCCGGCTCCTTCCCGGTCTCTCTGCCCCCCTCCAGCCCCGCTTGTCCTTGCAGCGAGGGGACGCCAGGGGGCAAGAAGTGTTCACAAAGGCTCCCTTCGTCCTTCCATCCTTCTTCCATCTCTCCATCCTTCCTTCCCTCCATCCGTCCCCTCCTGCAGGGGATTTCAGCATCTCGCAACAGCAAGGGTCAGATTTCTTAATATTTAAATAAATAAATAACCCCCAAATCATAATAATCATTTTTAAAAAAACCCAACAGCCCAGGAATAAATCCACGAGGCCGTGTACATTTCCAATCCCCCCCACACCCCCCCAATCTTATCTCCGCGTGCACCTCTCGGGCACGGCAGCGCAGCACAACCGGGCGGAAACGATATCGAGAAGCCTTGGGAAGAACGGCACCGTTCCTTTCAGCCAGCCATTCATCCTGCTTACCTTGCTGCTATTTGGACCTAATCCTATTTGCCTCCGTGCATTGTAAGGGCAGGGGAACGACACAGTTTTGTTCTCCCGGCCGGGAAGGAGCGTGTCCCGGTGCCCGCGCTGGAGCCGCAGGAGCGGGACGCGCTCCAGGGGCAGCGGCAGCTTCCAAAGGAAATCACTCAAGGGAAACTTCGCCAGAAACACACACACAAAAAAAACCAACCCAAAACAACAAACACATTCAATTTCCTGATTGCTGCTTTCCTCCCCGAGTTATTTATTTTGGCAATCACACCTTCAATAAATGAAATAATCAACTGCCCTCCTCGCCAGCTCCTATGATTATTTCAGGAGTCTCTCCCTTTTCTTTTTCTTTCTTTATTATTTTTTTTAAATTTATTTTATTTTATCTCTTCAATTAACTCTGGGGATGGTTCCCGTATCCCAGCTTTGCTTGACAACTGATGCATGATGTGGCTTATGAATTTTGCAGACAATGAACCCCAGTGTGGATGACACGGCCCGTGCACACGTACAGATGCCATTTCTTGGGCACGCGAGACGTGAGGGCAAAGTATCACTTATTCTTTCATCTTTTTTTCACACCTTTTCCTTTCCCAGAGTCTGCCCCAAATGCTGAGAGTTGGGATGTGGAGCTAATGCCAGAGATTTTGCTGCAGAGGCAGAAACCTCTTAAAATAATCAGATGGCAAAATACCAGGCTCACCCCCGAGAGCAGCGTTTGTAATGCTCCTGCCTGGCATTTTATTCCCTGCTTTATCTCCCCATATCACACAAATCCATATGCTGTGTATCATTTCTTTTTTGAAATGCCATGAACTTGGTGTTTTAAATCAAACCAGCCTTTCCTTTCCCCTCCCCCCCCCTCCTTTCTTTCTTCTTTTCTTTTTTCTTTCTTTCTTTTTTTTTTTCAGCTCCAAAACAATAGAGATTGTCAAAGGGCCCCGGGTTGAGCTTTTCTGCGTGTTCACAAAGCGTTAAAGCTCTATCGAACAAACCGGCTCTGTCTGACCCCTGCCAGACAAAAGGCAACTTCCATTTTTCCTCTGTGGAAAAAAGGGGCAGAAGGGGAAGGAGGGGATGTACAGTAGGGCTGGGTGGGTCCGGAGTTCTGGGGTGTCCTCAGGCAGCAGTGGGACCCCCTGTCACCCAGCCAAGACCCTGATGCTGCTGGTCATGGTTGTTTTGGAGGTGCTGCTGATGTGCTCAGCCTCATGCAGGTGGGGGACATGCCAGGAGAGTGGCAGCCCTGCAGGCTGGCACCTGTTGGCCTCAGCCACAGCTTTTGGGTAGTGCTGTGCTGCACTGAGCAGTGCTGCACCCACCCAGGGCAGTGCTGCACCCACCCAGGGCAGTGCTGCACCCCAGTGGGGCTAGGCAATGCTGCCCAGTGGCAGGTGTACCCCAGTGCCACACTCACAGAACACAAGCCCACCCTCCTGTGCCCTCCTCAGCTACCCTCTGCCATGTCCTGCTCATGCCCCAGCACCTCAATGCCTGCCTGGTGCCTGCCATGTCCTGCCTTGTATGCCCCAGCAGCACACATGTGCCCTGCCCCAAAAGCCACCACCAAGCATGAAGCAGACGTGCTGCAGGGCCACACATCCCTCCCAAGCCAGAGCCTGCTCTAATGTCCAGCCAGGGACACAGCAAGCCTTGGCTGAACAAACATCCCCCCTCCTGGTTCTGGAGCCTTTGAATTTCTCCTCGAGGCTCTGGAAAGAACAGAACCCCTTCATCATTCCTAAGGTCCACCCTGATGATTTACCATTTCTATGGCAATTTTTTAAAATTAATTATGAACAAGATAGGACTGCTTGTTCTTCTGGAGCTGAGCACCACCATGGTGGCTTGGAACAGTGGCCAGGCATTGATGGCAGAAATGGAATGGTCAGACATGGTCAGAATGTTCTTCTGGGAAATGGGCAGGGAGATGACTGGCAGATGAACCAATACGTAAATGCCACTTTCTGGATGTGGGCATTCACCTGAGCTTGGGCTCTGCTGCTCCAGAAGAGCATCAGTCTTTTGCAAACCCTTGGTGACAGGTACCATCGTTGGTAGCACTGGTCTCTGCTAATCACCCCCACAGCTTGTGCATTTAGCTCACACACAGAGCCCCATGCAGAGACACTGGACTAAATCCTGCCCAGTGTGTCTGCAGCTTTGAAAAAAGTCTGAGCAATGTTTCCCCCAGCTCCAGCAGCAGCCAGGTAGCAGATGAATCATTTTATTGATGAGCTGGTGATGCCTGTCAGCAGAGACGTGTGTCTGCAGCAGCACTCTGAGCAGTGTGAGCACTTGTTGCTGCATCTACTGCCTCGGCCCCCTTGTGCCACCTTCTCCTGTGCAAGGACAAGCACAGGGACATCCTTTGCTGTCCCTGTTCGGGGCTGAAACTGGCTGCTCAGAGGTGGGTGGGAGAAACCCTTACCTCCCCACGACCTGTGCTTTGGTTTTGCTAGTGAAATCCAACTGTTTCTCCCTGGGGTTTGGTTATTTGCAGAGACCCTTCTGCCCTAAGCCCATCGCTATCCCACAGGCAGCAGAGCAATGCCAACACTGCTGCAATGGCAAAACCCACCTTCCTGTGGGTATGTCATATTTTCACAGTGCCAAAGCACCCGTGAATTTCCAATCCTGCTCATAAAATGTTATTTTCCAAGGAGGAAGCCGGGACCATGCTCAGCTTTGGGCTTGTTGAGCTCTGGGTAGTGGGCACAGGCTGCTCCCCCTGCCCTGCCAGCAGCGTTTTGCAGCACTCGTTAAGGGAAGCTGGCAGTCAGCTCTGCCCTCAGCAGAGATTTGTAAGCCTGATTATATTCCTAAGCATATGTTTGGAAACGTGAAGCAGCTCTCTGAAGTCGGTGGAATTGCTCTGATTGAAAATCTCAAGTCAAGAGGAGGGAAGCCTGGCTCCGGGTCTGAGCTCCCACCAGGAAGAGCCACAGGCAGCAAGTGACAGCTTTGAGCTGTGCCCCTCCCCCAGGGGAGAGGTTGAACAGAGACCAGAACAAACATCTTTGTCGTGAAAATCCCATAATATCATAGAAGTGTTTGTGTTGGCATTTTATAAGTGCATAAACGATCAATCAAATTACCTGGGTGGGCAGGTAGTGCCTGATACCTTTTCCAGGCTATTTTACAGGGTTTCAAGGATAATCCTCAGGGGAAAAGGAAGCTCATTGAACTCATATTGCACCAGATATTCCCACCAGCAGATGCTTCGTTTTGAGTGCTGAACAAAAGTGGCCAAGGCTGAGCAGCAACAGTGCTTTGCAAGGTTCAGCTCTTGGTGTTGCTGGACCCAGCTGTTGCAAAAGCAAACCTCTCTCAATGGGAGTCACAATTTCATTCCCTAAACCAAATGGTTACCAAAAGCACATTGGTTACTTGAGAATAGCACCACTTCCCTGGAGTCAGCTAAATTTGCCTGGTCTAAAACTGCTGGAGTAGAGCAATTACTCTGACCTGTAAAGCTTAAAGCCATGAGAGATTTGAAAGACTGGAAAGGTGAGTCCTTTAGTTGCTCCATGTTAGAAGCAGTGGGCAATGGGCAGCATAAAACATTGCCTGAGCAGTGTCATGACTGCAGCAGTCACACATGCACCCTCTGCATTCCCTGCCCTCTATGCCTGACCACAAAACATGCTTGGAAAAGAGAAATTTGAGTTGTAACCATGCAGGTTTTCACATCAGAAGAAAGATGCTGCTCACACAGTGAGGACTCAACCCACCAGGGCTGAGACAGGTCGCCTGGAGGATTCACTCCATGATGCCTCACTGGCTTTCCACTAGCCCAATGGGCCAGATACAGAGTCTCCAGTGGGCAGTAAATCCCAGCCACGTGGCTGGAATTACTCCCTCTTTATACCAGCACAAGGGATGGGGGAATCAGTCTGACTTTGTGTAACTGGGACAAGAGAAAATTCTATTTAAATTCTGCACCCCGCCAGTGAATCTTGCAGCAGCCTAATTTTTCTATGAATAATGCCTTGGGCAAGGCTTGTGTGGCCCAGAAAAGGGGAAGAAAAAAAAAAAAAAGTTAGAATTTCTTCTATCCTGCTTATTTGAAACCTCCTTCTAAACGGCTGGTGCATCTTGAGAGGTTTGGCCCACTGGTGGCCAAATCAGGGCTGTGATGCTGGAGAGGGCACCCAGGTAGGGAGCACCAGCATCCATTGGAGCAAGGAGGGCACAAATACAGGGAGTCAAACACTTGTGAGATTAAGCTAGAGAGCAAAAATAAAAATATATAATTTTTGGGGGGGGGAAGGGAAAAAATTAATTGAGTAACCTCAAATTACAAATCAATTTGAGGAAATCCCAATCTAGCTGCAGACACTGTGAGCAGCTAAAGCTGAACTCGTTGAGCAGAAGGCTCTAATTAGCACACGGTGCTGGCTCACTCCAAGCTCCACGTGGCTCTCTCCGTGTTGGATGTGCTCGGTCCTGAGCCCTGACACTCATCAATTTGACCCAAAATCCATCAAAGGTGGGATGTCACCATGTTGAGATTGTTAAGGGGCTGAAGGAAGTCAAACTCCAAATTTCTCGGCTCCAACACGTCTGTGCTGCCTCCTCCCAGCCACCCCGGGCTGGTTTCTGACCTCATTCATGCCAGTGCAAATCTGCAATAACTTCACGTTAGCCACAGGGTTTATTGCAAATTGTCCTTGTGTAAAGAGACCAAAATCTGGTTTATAAAGTTGGCTTCTTTTCCCTCATTCCCATGCAAGAAACTCTTCTGCAGCCGGAGTCAGTGGGACAGCTTTCACCTCTTAACTTCAGGAAAATTGCTCCCAATTCACACCGATGGAAGCAAGGGGCAAACCCATTTCCTCCACAATAGCAGCATTGCTTTGGTGGTGCAGGATTTAGCCCTTTAGATTGAGTGAGGATTGAACTTTGGGGGGGGGCAGGGAGCCCAGCTGAAGATGAACACCAAGGACCCCACCGCAGCAAGGCACGTCTAGTTACCGGAAGGAGGGGTTGAAACACTGCACCAAAAAAAGCCTCTTTCAGCTTTAGTGAAAGATGTGACCTCATTCTTTTCCTGAGGCTGTAGAGATATGCAGCATTTTCCTTGTAAAGATGTGTATCTTTCCTTCGGGAATGGCTGAAAGACTATTTGGGTAGCGTATTATTTTAGACATGTTTTGC
>NW_009970726.1:12488758-12494101 GCF_000747805.2 Chaetura pelagica | reverse complement strand
ATTCCTGCTCTCCCTTGGAGAATGAAGCTGCTTTCTCCTACTTCTGCAACATTCCCTTTATTCCCCTGTACCAAACCCTGTTTGATCAAACACTTGGGACTAGATCCTTGGCTCGTGCATCCATAAAGCTGTGCTGTTTTACACCTGGAGATTTACGCCCCCGCCACGGATTTCTGATTTGTCTCTAACACTCATCTTAAACCCCATCCTTACTTTTTTAAGCTGATGCCTCCCTCAGGGAGACATTTTCTGATCGCTCCATTATATCCTCTTGCCAGCACCTGGAGCCCAAATCACATTTAGCTGTTTGCATCATGCATGACATTGTATTGGGAAAATGAAGGTAATATTGTCACAATCTCATAATTCTTGGCTTTCCTGCCATAACGAGAGCTTGAAATCTTCCCAGTGTATTGAAAACCTCCCTGCAGTGGTAGCTGTTGTTGCTGTTCCTTACTGAAACATTTAATGGAGGCGCATTTCTGAGGAGAAATAGTGGGGCAATTGCAGACAGCAGTTAGTCCTTGGGGTCTGCAGCTTTCAGGTCTGAAAGAAAAGGTGGGTGCAATGCACCTCATCTACCCTTCCAGGTGTTATTTCCCTACCTACAGCCTCTGTCCCAGGGACGTCTTTTGCTCACCAGTTGTGCTGGGGTTGCTGCTGTGAGTTGGTTGTGAGCAGATGGCTGGAAAATGTTGCCCAAGTGGACATGGTCATTGCAAAAGTCATGCCTGAGACTGTCTCTTGGGCTGCCCTTAACAGCTGTGGAAAGAGATGAGTGCTTCTAGGAGGTGAAGTCTCTCCCCAAAACCACCTCAAGCAGATGACTCCTCAAGAACACTGTTGTGTTCTTGATTTGGGAACACTTCAGGTGAGGGACTCCTCTGCAAATGTCCCAGGTGAAGGGGTGAGCTCCATCCCCAGTGTCCCCTCACCCTGGCAAAGGGGTTGAGAGGGCATCCAGGAGCCAGTGTGACCGTCCTGTGGTTGCCCCTACAACACCCAAGGAAACCACCTGGACCCAAAGCTGCCCTTAACAGCCAATTACAGGTCAAGCAATTTCAGGATGGGGCTCAAGCAGGCAGTGACAGCTCATGGAGCCATCATTTGCTTTTTCCTGCCCAGGAAAACTCATATGGTCTTCCCCAGAGAACAACAAGCTTTCTGTCGACCCTGGATCTCTCAGGGTATGTGCTGCTGCTCTGTTCCCCAAACACCACTGCAATCATTTCTGCCCAGATTTATTTCATTTCAGGAACGTCTCTTGGGCTTCATCTCTATTAAATCATTTGGACACTGGAAAGTGGGATTCACCCCACTTAGCTGAGGCTGTCTTCATGTCTCTCCATGTGGGCTTGTCACCCTGGTCCTCTGCAGGGTGGGTGGAGAGAAACAAGCCCTTTTGATGTCACCTCAGGTACCTTCAGGGAAAGGAGCAGTACTGCAAACTTTAAGCCACTGAGAGGACAGCCCCAGGGTAACTGATTCCAGTGCATATGATTATATGAGATGACATTAATCCCAGCTCAAGTATTTAACTTCCTGTGTGGGGTATTTTATTTCTCTACAATTGCTTGCAGTAAGAATTGCAGAGCAAACTTAAGCAAGTGAACTTATATGATGCAAACAGCTGGAAAAAGTAGAGTAGGCTTGTTCTGGAAATTCTCACTGCTGTACCTGGATGTACCCTACTCATCTCCTTTAAATGAATTATGGGAGGATGTTGCCAGGTTTCATTTCCCAAAAATGGGGAGAAAAAAGGCAAAAACAAATGATGGCTCTCAAACGTAAACAAGCAGGAATCAGTCTTGGAAATGGAAGTACATCAACCCCTTTGCACTAACCTTGTGTCTTGGAATTATGCTCAGCAATGAGGCACGTTGGAAGTAGGAAAGAATGAAACTGGATGTTATTCCTCTTGGAAATAAGGGCAATGGGGACAGGACTTTACTTGTTTAGAAAGAATACTCTGACATTTCTGCATATGTTGCAATGTCTTTTCAAAATTGTCATGTTATTAGGTGCTCTAACTTTTATTCCCTGCATTGGCATGTGCTAAATTTGCCTCCAACAGCAACAGTGGAATTGCTGGGGGATGGGTCTTCTTTTTTAGGATAATTTCTTTCTTCAAATATTTTTGAAGTGTGGCTTGTATTATACTGGGTAATAATTAGATAGCAAAAATGCTCCCATCTAATGCTTAGATTATTACAAGTGCCTGGGGCAATTCTTCAAGGTTTATAACAGACATAGAAATCAATGTTTAATGTCAAAAGTGATCCTGGAAGGTGTTTATTGAGTGTTACTTTTTAATATAAAGAGTAAAGATTAGAAAAATGCTTTTATTCTTAGTTTTACATCTTGCAGTGACTGGGGGAAAGGTGTGGGATCATCAGGGAAAAGTATTATCATAAAAGCTGGTGTCAAATCTTCTTTTAAGATTCTTGATCCAAAATACCAGTTAAAACCAAAACAAGTCAGTATATTTAAAGTCAATATTCCCCTAGTTACTCTTACATTACACTGATTTCTTACAGCTGCTATAAACCAGCACTAGATACTTTCATCAGCAAAGCTTCATTACTGAACCCTGTGAGAGTCTGGCCTTTCAAGAGAAACTTTCTGCATGTTTGGGCTTAAATCCATAAAAAAATCTGGTTCTACAACAACAATGTATGAAGTCTGCCTTCCAGCTGCCAGACAGAATAATGTAGCAGACACAGCAAAGCTGCTTCAGCATCCTCTTCTTGCCTTCACCTTCCACTTCTATGTTTCACCTTCCTCTTCCATGTTTCACCCTCTTCTTCCAACTTTCACCCTCCTCTTCCACCTTTTGCTTTCCTCAGCCACGCTTCATGCTCCTCCTCCACCCTTCTCCATTCTCCTTCACCCTTCATCCTTCTCTTCAATGGCTCACCCTCCTTGCCAGAGTTGGGAAAGGGTGGACACCTGTCAGGGCATGGGTCCACCCCCACATCCATCACACCATCTCACAGCCACACAGCACCAACCCCACAGCACACAGCACCCCTTCTTTCAGGCTCCATCCCCATCTGGTGTCCTCTACAGCTCTATGATGCCTTCTGGAAACCCGAGGGGATAATGCAGTCTGCTCTTCCAATCCCCTATCCAACCATGATGGTCATCTACCTAAAGGCTCAGAGGGCACATTGACTTCCTCAAATTTGGAGGAGGCAGTGCAAGAGCTGGAATGCAGCCAGTGGGTTCCCCTGGGCAGCAGCTCTGGGTGTCCCCACACCAGCACAGGCACTGTGTGCCTCCCTTGGAGATTCCAAACCCTACATCCTGATGTCAGAAATGTCTCAGGTTATGGAGCTCCTGCCTGCTGAGGGCTGCATAACCACACCTTTGCCTAAGGTTCTGGTAACTTGAAAAAGAGCTATAAAACCGAATAAGAGTATAACTAGTTTAATCAGCATACCTTGTGGATGTGAGCACAACTAGTAACAGGGACTGATGGGCACTAGATGGAGTTGTATTAAATATTAAACCTACACTTAAAAAACATATTGGGCCAACCCTTGAAACCCACTGTGTTTTAACAGGATCAGTCAAAATTACATAAGCAGGATGTGGCCTGGGCTGTTTATCTGCCTCCCATTGTGATTCACAGCAAAATCCCAAATGGCAGTCCTGCTTTGCAGTTGTTTTTTCAAGCTCACTGCACTAAAATATTGTATCTTTCTGATCTTCAAGGACTTTTGACTATCAGTTAAACAAACTTTATTTTTTTGTGTAAAATGCTGCAATATTAATGAAGAAATTCTGAACACTAAACCTACTATAATAATGATTTATTACAGAAGAGACCTTTTTCCCTAAATTATGCCAATGAAGTACTGAAACCAGTTTGCCTCTCGTGGTATTTCTGTCATAAATCCAACAGGCAATTAGAGCAGTTTAAATCTTGCCTGGAGTAACTTCTTGATCCACAGATTTTCCTGCACAGCTGTGGAAAGTTGAAACAGTTTGAAAATTGTCCAGTGAGACTGCGAGAATGTTCATTTTTGTCAAATATATCAATCTCCTTTCATCACCCTGTGCAACATTTGGATGCTCAATGTCTTTCACAATCAGGCCACTCATTGTACCCTTAAGTGTGGAGTTAGATGCCCAGCTGTGGACACCAGTGTGTCTGAAGAGCTGCTGTTCTTGTTTGCTTCTCAGCCAGACACATCTGCTTCCAAAGTCTTTAGAAGCAAAGACTAAGCAATGGCCTCAGAATTTGTCTCTCTCTAAGGCATCAACTGAGAATGGCAAGCAAGGATCACTACAAGGTGTCAGCCCAAGCTTTGCCCATGTTGGGGACCAGCAATGACAGTTTTCCCTGGGGCAGGCAGCATTTCCTCCCTTGTCTTTGTGCAGCATCCTCCGTGGCTGGTTCCAGTGGAACCTTCTGGTGCTGCTGTGGCCTCCAACTCACCAACAGGGATGGCACTGGCTGGGGCATCCCCTGCACAGCCTTCCTTCCACATCTCTCTCATAACACAGCAGTGGGCTGTGATGGGCAATGTTCTTCACTGCCATGGCTTTTGCCCTGATCTTGCATCATCCCTACAAGTACAACTTTCCCCTGTGCATTTCCAGCTTTGCATTTCGACTAACCACAAGTAGCATTTCTTCCAGGCAGTTTGTCCTCTGGAGGAAAGGTCCAGAAATCAGTGAGGAGCCATATGCTGAAGTCATCAGACATTTAAGTTTGGTCCAGAGAATATACCCATATTCTTTACCCTCCTGGTACAGCATGTCATCTCTCAGCACGAGCTGGAGGGGGGATGTGTTTTCATCACCCCTGTGTATGCACAGTACCTACAGTTTCATCTACATTGGTTCATCCTATTCAACTAGGGAACAAAGATTCACAGTGTGATAATCTATTTGCACCTTAAAGAAACTGGGTTGGAAAGTTCTGGCTATCCAGAGTAGATTTTGAGCTTTCTTACCTTCTAGTTTCCCAGCTCCACCTCCTTCCCTCTGTGCTGGGGTCTATCTCTGCAGTTTTGTCTCACGTGTAGCACTACCTTCACAGTATTCATCCCAGCAGTGTACATGTTGAAACACCAGCACCACTGGCATCAGATCAGTTTGAATTTCTGTGTGTGTGCAGAAAAGCCTCAGAACATGAGATGATGATACACACTGAAAAACACCTTTCACTGCAGAGAAGAGAGTCAGCTGGAGCATTGCCATTAAGTGCTGGGAAAACTTCACCTTGAGCAGGGCTGGGCATCGGGTTCCTACTGCTCCTCTGCCTGAGGGACAGGAAAAGCAGGGGATCTGCTGGGAGCCGAGACCAAGACACAGATTAAAAGCAGCTGAAGC
>NW_009970726.1:12469367-12488419 GCF_000747805.2 Chaetura pelagica | reverse complement strand
GGAGGGAAACGGACGGACAGGGAAGTTTTTCTGCAGGGAAAGGCTGGTCCCGGTTCCCTGGCCTGCCAGCTGGGAGCAGGGTGGGGAAAGGAAGGGGTGTGGGGCTGGGAGGGAGGGCGGAGCGATGGGTGGCTCTGGAGACCTCATACTTCCCTAGCGCTGGGCTGGGGCAGGTAAGCAGGGAGGGACCCCGAAAGATGCAGGGAGAGGCAGGACGTGCCTCTGAGGACTGCGGGGACAGAGCCCTGTGCTGCTCAGGCTGCTGAGCTGCACCGGTTTCTCTGTGCTGGGGATTCTCCTCCCCGGGGAGGAGCAGGTCATACATTCTACCAGCAGAGTTGCTGTCAAACCTCGGTAGTTACTGCCTCTGAGCCTTCAAATGCATAGACCTGGACTTAGTGAGAGCTGCCGGAAGGCTTGATCACACCAACACAACTGCAGAGCCCAGGAAGAGCAGCCTGAATGTGCTGGAAAGGTCTATTTAAAAAGTGTATTCAGAAGTGACCTGTAGCCTACGGGTACCTCAGTCCTGCCACTGGTGGTTGGCAGTTCAAAGATGTTCAGATGTATATGAAAGCAGTAAAACATTGGATCCATCTTCTGTGCTGCCTCAGTTTGCCCAGCTCCCAGGCTGGGTATGGGCTGTAGGTCATTTAAACATCTCTGGTGCCTGGTGTGGTCCCCCAGCAGCACTATGTGCTGGAGGTACAGAAAACATACACATAAAACACTGGCTGAGATGAGGATGTGGTGAATGGCCACGGGCAGGGTCATTGGGGTCTTTCTGGTCCCTACAGGCTGCAAAACCACAGTGTCTGCAAAGAGCATTGTGTCAAAAACAATGTTGGCTTGTCAAAACTCATCTCCAGGTAAATATGTGCATCACCATGTGACTGTCATGATGCTACTGTTGGCCAGAAATGAAGTTCAGCCCAGTGTTGGTTAAAAGTAAGGCTGGCCTTACTTTCCTGAGAAACATGGCCAGGCTTTCCAGTTGAGTACATGCCACCTTGTGCCATGGGCCCCTGGAAATGTTTGGTGAGTGGAGAATGCCTGGTTAGACCAAGACAGCTGTTGTCCCTCTTCATATCTGTTTCATAGGTGGTCCACAAGATGGCTTGAGACTCATGTGAACTGGAGCTGAGTTTAGTGAATGGGCCTGAGACCAAAGCCAACCCTATGTAATTAAATCTATCATATTTTTATGTATTTATACAGAGCATGTCTATCCATCTAGACATGTAGACTGACACAAGAGCATCTTATTTTGCTACGCTACACGACCCAGAAAAAGCCAGATCAGATCCCTAAGAGTCTGCTGGAGTGACCAGAGCTGTCTGCAAGGCACCAGATCCCAGACATGAGAAACTGAATGCTTTATCCCAACATTCAATAATTCACTAAACCAAGACACAGAATTTTAAACCAGCTGCTCTAAAATGAACTTTATTGCAATTCAGACACCTTCCCTCTGCCAGGCTGCAGGTTTAATAAACACACTGGGCTTATGCCTGAGCTCGCTGAGGATAACCTTTAAGCACTGTGTGACAGATTTGTCACTTTTTTTTGAGACAGAATAGAATCCAAATTGCTGGAGCCAATGTAAAAGCTTCTCTCCTTTAGGGTTTTATTTGTAACTTCTTAACTCCCTGCCTTGGGAATCAGGGGCAGGGTAGGACAGAACAGGAGAAGAAGATGGCTGAGAGGTAACTTTCCCAGAAATGTTGCTTTAATGATGCTCTGTTTGTATGATGACTTGGAATCAGGGTGAAACCTCAACTTTTTTTTTTTTTTTTTTTCCTTTCTTTCAGTCTTGTGTTGTGTCAGTTGGGTTTTGTTTCTTTTTTGCTCTTGTGCTTAACAAAAGGCAAATGCTGATTGGGACTGAAGGGCACACTCCTGACATCACTCCCCAGTGGGAGCACCCAAGAGCTGATGACTTCAGTCCTTTTGCTCTCAAAGCTCAGACATGGCTTTTGCAGTTCTGCTGTGCTTCAGACTGCACTGGTTTACCCTGGATTTTTGGGAAGTAGAAGGATGCAAATGGAATCAAGCCCCAGCCCAGCCTCTCTGTCAAATCCTCCTGAGAAAGCAGACTCCAGTGCCTGGAGCAGCAAGGGAGATACAACAGAAAGCATTGGCAAAGTAAAGCTCCTGTTTCTATTTGTACTGGGATGGACCTGGAGGCAAGGTCTCACAATTTCCAGCCTTTCATGGGTGTGGGTGACAATCTTGTGGGACCACTGACGTGAAGAAAACACTCCAGTTTTGCCCCTGCCTTCCTTCAGTGCATGGTGGCAAAGGGGAAGAGGCACTTCCCAGCTTGTGTGATGCCTTCAAGACCTTCCCTCAATCTCAACATCAGGCACTGGTACCACCGTGGGGCTGAGCCCTGGGCAGGGGTCCATGGGGGGCTCCTGGTCTTGGGCTGCTGGCCTGGGCTGGGCAGGAGACAGGCAAGAGGGAGCTGTGGCTCGAAGTCTTGATCTGGAGACTTGGCATCCTTAACTCCATTCCAGGTTTGACCTGGAAGGACAAAGGGACCTCATGCCTGGCAGCGACTGTTCTCTGCCTCTGTGCCAGGCTGCCAGTGGGGGACTTGTTCTTTTTTGCTTAGTGTTTTATTTTTAGGTAGAGACCAGAGACGTTGGCGAGCTGTGGCAGTGCAAGGAGACACAGGCAGTGCTTTCACCCTCTAGGGCACAGACAGCTTTTGAATACGTGATTTCACAAGTGCTTGTCTTGCCTGAAATTGCATAGATTAAAGCCTTTAGAATGAATGCTTCTTGATTGGTCAGCTGTGTGATGAGCAAGGTTTTCTCTGACCAGCTAAATTTTGTTGCGATCGACCCCATCATCTTTATTCCACTGCCCCACGCAGCCCTGGCATGAGCAGGTACCATCCCACCTGGTGTTTTCTCTTCTGAAGCCAGAGCACTCCTCATACCCATGAGCTTTTAATCCACAAAGCCAGATCACTGGGAGAAGGGGACTATTATCTACTCTTCACGATTAAGTCACAAACCACAAACGGAGCCGCTGCTCTTTTCCAAGGTCACCTGGCAAGGTCACTGCAGCATCACTGTTCAGCTGATTCACTGTTCAACTCAAATTCAGTGCTGAAGGATCTCTGAGTACATCATCCCAGGCAGCTGAAGTGTTTCGTTTTGCTCTAGAGTTTAGAGGACCCCCATCATTTGGAAACTGGATTTGCACTAGTTTGGTCCCAGACCAGACAATGTGTCTCCTGGCCACTCACCAGGGCAGTGGAGGCTCCAGTATCACCAGCTACTGTGGTCCCATCCCTCCCTGGTCATTTAAACCTCTTGGTTTGCACTTCCCATGCCCAGAGCACACACATTGAGTGGGTGATTGATGTCTTGAGGTAGATTTCATTGAACAGGCCCTCTCAGACATGGTCTTCTTGGGACTTGCAGCCCTTTCACTTAGCTTCTGGGAGCACATGTCTGAAGGTTATCAGCAAATTTCACACTCAATAAAGCTGATGGATCCCACACAGTTCATTCTCATTAGTGCTGGGAAAACACGACGGATGTTACTTGAATATTTCTGGTCTGAGTCTGTATAAGCAATAACCACACTGATACTGCATCCCTCTGTTCCAGGACAAGCAATTTTTTTTTATTACCTAGTAATGCAATCTGTTCTTGCAGATCATCATTCACTAACTTCACAGGGAGGTGGATAAAAATGAGGGCCATGAACATATGACAGAGGAAAGTTCTCATGCAGGGATGGGTCTGTGGGCAAGGGTTTTTAAAGATCTTTACTATATAATAGCAGCTGTTCTCTTAAACCTTCCAAACTGATACTTTGATATCTTTTCATGTTTTGGTCACTGAAGCATTTCAAAATTAGGGTACAGGTTAGGTGTGATTATGTGAAGAGTGGGTCTGTATGAACTTCATGAGGTTCAACCAGGGCAAGTGGAAAGTCCTGCACATGGGTCAGGACAATGTCTGGTATCAATACAGGCTGGGAGATGAAGGGTTTGAGGGCAGCCCCATGGAGAAGGACTTATGAATACAGTGAATGAAAAATTGGACATGAGCTGGCAATGAGCACATGAATTTCAGAAAGCCAATCATATCCAGAGCTGAATCACAAGAAGCACGGCCAGCAGGTCAAGGGAGATGATTCTTCCCTTCTACTCCACTTCCATTAGACCCTACCTGGAGTACTGTGCCCAGTTCTGGGGTCCACATCACAAAAAAAGACACAGATCTATTAGAGAAAGTCCAGAGGAGGGCCATGAAAATGGTCAGAGGGCTGGAGAACCTCTCCTATGAAGGTGCAAATAGATTTTTTATGCTGAGGTTGGTGACACACTGAAACACAGGTTGCCCAGGGTGGTTGTGGCTGCCCCCTCCCTGGAAGTCTTCAAGGCCAGGCTGGATGGTGCTTTGAGCAACCTGGACTGGTGGGATATGTCCCTGCATATGGCAGGGGGGTCTGGGACTTTCTGATCTTTAATGTTCCTTCCAACCCAAACCATTCCATGGTTCTATGATTTTAATAAACCAACCAGAGTTCTTTATCAGTCAGGCCCAAATCTGTTTGCCCAGCCCTTAGCAGTGTGCCTGGGAACGAGCTGAGGTCTCCTTCCCAAAGCATAGGAGGGATGCTCAGTGCTGGTAGGAATTTGCAATGCTCCCAGACTCCCATCACTTCCTCTTTCCTTGAGAGTTAATCTCTTTTATGAAATTTGACATTGAAATGCCTCCCTTATACAACAGATTATCACTGTAATTAGCTACAGGATAAATAAGACTGTATTGAGTATTACATTAGACTTCCCCTTTATTCTGCCAATGAAGCATTTTTTTCCCCTATTGCTTCTCCCAAATCATCATGAGACTTTTGAAAAGAGAATATTTGCACAAAAAGCTGTGGGCAATTGCTCTTGAAAAGATTCTTGCAGTTACTTAATACTGTGAAAGGGCAAAATGAAATGCTACTTAAATGTATTTTCATGCTAAATTAGAATAACAAAACTTCCTCTTAATGCTCTGACAATGAAATCAGGGACAACTCACTTTACCCAGGTAAAATGTGCAGACTGGGAGAAGCTTCTCAAACATGGAGGTTAGCAGTAGCTGTATTTCTTTTAATATTTTCAATGTTTATTTGCTTAAATTACTATATTTTTTTTAAATTACTGTAGTCGGCTTCACTTGGAAACTAATTTCTGGAGTGTCACAAGATCTGGGAAAGAAGATTCCTTGATGGGAATCAGGGCAGAACTTGGCTCTCAGTGGAGAAATAGACTGGTTGCAGGTTCAGTGGTCCCAGCATGAGGAGCACCGGGGATGGACTGTGTCCAACAAAGAGATGCGACATCCTTTGGACGTCATCAAGGAGACAGAAAACATCATGGTTTTGGCATCCACTGAAGGAAAGGAAGGAGAAAGTATTACCTACCACATTGCTTTCATCTAGATGCTGTTCTGACAGCACCTCGATTTCCAACCCCAAAGAGAAAAACCATCACAGCCTCTACAGCATCTTCCCAGGCTGCTGCGCCTCTGCCTGGCTCTGGATAAACATCCCCATGAGAAAAGCCATTTAAAGGCTGTGGGAGCTGAAGGAACCCAACTCCCAGCTGTGCCCAGCTTTTGTGACAGGCAGTGAGCCAGCAGAAGTATGGTCCAAGGCACTCCATTTACTCCAGTGTCAAACTCAGAGTTATGCGATTTTTTTCTATTGCCTCCCAAAAGCCAAAGGATCTTTGTGCTGCTGCTTGTTCCCGTGGCATGACCCAGAAGAGGTTTTGTGCCTTCTGGAACTGAGTACAGAATCTTCTGGCTCCTCTGGGCAGCAAGCACTGCTGCTCCTGGTTCCTTTCTGCTGCATCTCTCATCCCAGCCCCTGAAATCACCTACAAAAGGCTGCTGCATGACTTTGTTGTCTTCTCTTTCGAGAAGGGTTTTTAAGCAAACCCTTTCAACTGTGAAGAAAAAAAAAACAAAAACAAAACAACAAAACATTCATTGAGGTAATGCTCTGGCACTGAACAGAAAGCCCCAGAGCTAGCTAGAGATCCGAGGTGATATTTCCTCCGTGGTGTGTGCCCTTGTGCTTCCGGATTTCAGGGCTCTGGAGCAGCGTGTGGCCACGCTCGCCATATGTGCTGCTCGCTCGCCCTGCTCCGATGCCCCTGCCCCTCCTTGCTCCTGCAGGCTGGAGGAGAGCCTCACTCCAGCCTCTATCTTGTGGCTTTTTTCTCATCTTTCTGATTAGAAACCTTTTAAATTAGACCTTGGTTCCCCTCCCTTGACCCTACCGATATCTACTGTCCTTTAGGTTGAATTTGAAGGCACAGGGTGCACAGGTTGAGGGTATTTGCTCCCTAAACTTCCTTATCTTATTCCTATAGAAAATAGCCTGGACTTGAGAGGAAATGAATAAGGGTAGAAAACCTAAATGTGCAGGGAAGAGAGCAGGAGAGGAGTGGCAGTGTTTTCCAGCATGGATAAATAAAAGTAACCACTGTGAGGGACGGAGGTCTCAGCAGCCCCAGGACAGAGGTATCCCCCAGGTATGTATACTCCAGTATAAATTCCAACACTCAACTTCAGTGTGTGTGTGTGTGTTTTGTATATGTGTATATATACATACACACATATATGTATACACACATATATTTGAATATAATGATTTGTGCTTGTGGTTCATGTATTTATGTGTGTGTGCATAGACATGTATATGTAGACACAGACATGCATGTATATAAACACACACACATATGTGTCTCTCTATATATGTGTCTATATGTGCATATTTATTTTCTGTCTCCTTGATGATGTTCAAAGAACCTCAATTCTCTTTGATGGACACAGTCCCTCTCCAGTGCTCCTCATGCTGGGGGGCCTGTGAACCTGTACCCAGCCACTTTTTCCACTGGGAGCCACAAGCTGCCCTGATTCCCAGCAAGGAATTCTCTTTCCCCCTTCTTGTGACACTTCAAAAGTATGTTTTCAAGTGAAGTTGATTATAATAACTAAAAAAATATATAAAAATTAAAGCAAACAGCCATCTAAAATATTAAAAGAAATATAGCTATGCTATATATGCACACAAATATATATAAACCACCAGCCAGATCCATGACCATGCAGTTTATGACAAAGTATCTCCCTTGGCTCAGCAATAAGCAACTGTCCTGATTATTATTTCACCTTTTGAGCACCTAACCTCCCTTCAGATGTATGTTTTCCTGTCACCCAGCTCACCTGAGGCAATGTAAACCTCACTGAGCTGCTGCTGCCTGTCTCAGCAGTGGGAATATAACTTAATGATTCACTCCTTGCCTGGACCAACATGTCAGCCCCTCCTGACTGTGCCACTTGTTTAACCTCTTAGGAATAGGAGATACTCTGACACCTGATGTGTCACATCAGCTATCAAGATGCAAGAGAGAGATCTGGCTGCCCCATCTCCATAAATCCTTGATCTCCATAGCAGGACTGTCACTTCTCTCTGCAGAGACTGTAATTTTGGGTTTGCTTTGAGCTGGCTGCAGTACACCTTGGGTTTGATATCTTCATTGGAAGTTAAAGTCTTTGTGCCAGCCCTACCTGCCAGGACAGTGCTGCTAAGACTGCTCATGTTGACATTGCAAGATGTCCAGACAAAGACTTCAAAACCTTTGCAGATGATTTTTAATGAGGTCTCATATGCAAAGTATAAAGTAAACAAGCATAATTATATGCCATGATGGCTGAGACCATCCCCTAAGATCACACCTTCCAGTAGGCTCAACCAGGATGGTGCAGCTCCCATGTCCTGCCCCATCCATCAGAAAACACTTTATTTTACCAAATTGCCAACTCTACAGCAGCAAAATGGACATAAATAATAGCTTTAAAAACTCAAGACCCCTGCTTCTGCTCTGAAGGCAACAGGCAACCAGGGCAACTCACTGTCAATCATCCACCTCCACATCAGGGCACAACCCACCCCTCGCTCTTCTGGGAAACAAAACAAAACAAAACTGGAAAAATACCCCAGCCTCACAAAATCCCGCTTTCCCAGCTGGGAAATGACATCTATCCCAAAAACTTCCCCCCACCCTTTTTCATTCCCTCAGGTTTTGTTTCCATGAAAACATGGCCAGAAAACCAGCTGACCATAGGCAGCTGGGGAGTGGGAAAACTCCTGGGGAGGTTTCCATACCTGAAAAATACAAGGGTTAATTTGCAAAACATGGACTTTTTGTTGCTTTGGGACTCCCAGGTCTCTCAAAATGTTAAAATGCATATAAAAGATTAATATGTTTCCTATCCATAATAATAATAAGCATGCAGTTCAACAGCGAAAATTTCCCACCTGCACCTGGGTGATGTTTTGCAGGGTCTCTGCTTTGGGTGGAGGTGCTTGTACATGGCCTCATCCTCTGGCCTAGGGGCTGACATTGGGTTTTTAGGGTAAAAGTAGCTCCAGGTTGATCACTGCTTTTGGGATAAGATCTCCAGAGCAGCTCAGCACCATTCCCCAGGTGAGGGGACACTGCCTCTGCCTCCCACAGCCATAGTGTGGTGGCTGCCCCACCCTGGGACTCAGCTCTGTTCCCAGAACAGTGCAAAGGGCCCCCACGTCTCCCATACTGGTGTGACACAGCCTGGTGTACAATGACCAAGTCACTACCAGTTCACAGAGGTTGTCCTAAAGAACTGTTGGCTTCCATCCATGGAGGCATGTGCATTGAGAGATGTGTACAGGGGGAGATGTTTGGCATAAGTAGATTCCTCCAAGTATTAACACAAAACCCAACAGATATTATAGTCTAAAATTATACATACTTCAAATATTTTATCTATTTTTAGTGACAGAAAGCACTGGGAAGTGTAGCTATGTGCCATCCCTGAAAACCACAAGCCATCTCCAGTCCTTCAGAGTGTCCAGCTCCAACCGGATGAGCTACCATTCCGGGCAAGCAGGGAAATACAGCTTAACATGATGCACATGGAGGCAATGCCACCACTTTGGCCCATTGGCAAAGATGTTCCCAAAAACATTTGCTCAGGCACGTCATTCCCCCAGGAGAAAATCTGGCATGGTCCCATGTTGGACACTCAAGACAAGCAAGGCTGAGAAAACCCTCCTTACCTCCTGGATGGATGATGTTGTTGACCTTCCCACTCACTGTATTGAATTTAGCAATCCAATTCTATCATTTTTAAATCCCCAAATCTTGTGCTCTTTCTCATGTGCACATCTCTTCTCCGGTCCTGATCGATACTTCCAAGCCTCTCACTCAGGAGCAAACCACAGCCCGCCTGCAGGGTTTTCTCTCAGGCCACCGAAGCAAAAAGCTCTTTCCTGACACTCCCTGCAAACTGCGCTCACTTTGCCAATCAGGAAAAATCACTGGGTGTAGGGGGGAGGTTGTGGTGGTGGATGGTGGCCAGTCCACCTCTCTGTTGCTAGAAAATGACAGTGGAAATTCCCACGTGGGTGAAGCCCCCGCGCTGCCCCGCAGCAGCAGTGGCGTGTGCTCCCTCAGCCGTTGCGCCGCAGCACCGGAGGGGTCTGGGCAGAGCTCGAAGCTCCCAGGATACACAGCCCTGGGAAGCCGAGTCCAGCCAAGGACCTTGTTTTCTCCATCGAAGCAGGAGTTTTAGGAACTAATGAGGATGCTCTCTGCCCTGGAAAGGGCGTCTGGCTGCAAAGCTCCTGGCAAGAAGAAAGGCAAGCTGGAAGAACTGGCTGTGAGTGAGCTGCAGGGAGAAAGGTGTGACATGGTGGTTGCCCTGGAGCCCCCCCCAGTCATGTTAAATTTGTGCTTCAGGGCAATATTTGAGGGTTCAAAGAACAGATATTTGGAAGAAAGCAAGAGCAGGATGTGCGTGCACAGGGGGAAGCGCATGCACCAAGCAGCACTGCTTGTCTTAGAGACGAGGTAGCATCAGGAGGAAGGTAGTTGGAGAAGGGGGTGATTGTTATCCCCTTTAGTTGCCCTGAAGCATCAACCCAGCCAGCCCCAAGGGACTCTGTTCTCCCATGCAGGAGATTTAATTCATAACTAAATAACGTGTGAAAGGGACAAATCTGTCCCAAGTTCCAGGACATGTTCAGGATAAGAGGCAGCAGCCCAGGCACAGTCTTGCCCCTCTCACCACTTCCCAGGGCTCATCTCAGAGAGGTGCCTGTCCTGAAAGCAAGTGGAGACTGAGCACTGCTCATGGTCTTCTGTGGTGCAGATAAGCAGTCAAGGCCAAGACACCATGACCTCTAAGGAACATCATGGTCTTCTGTGGTGCAGATAAGCAGTCAAACCAACAGGCCAAGACACCATGACCTCTAAGGAACACAGAGTTATTAATGTTGTACATTAAAGGAAGCACCAAACTTTGCCTTTCCAATCACCAGATCCCCTGGTGGCTGTAATCCACATCTGGTTCAGCTGTAAACCAAAGCATTTGGGCTCCTTGAAGTCATTGTTGATGAATTTGTAAGTTGGCTGATGTCAGAGTTGTTGGTGCAAGGACAGAAATCCAGTGGAGGAAGGAATCCACCCAAATGGCTTTTCCATACCTCTGTCTGTGCCTGCCAACACTTCCTTAATCCCTAGATGATGCATCTGTCCGAGCTGTGCTGTAACCAGGCCTGGAGATTTTGTGAAGGTGCCAGATCTGTACTGGACTGCAAAATGAGCACATGAAGAACAGTGCAATGCCCACATCCAAGAAGCCACGTGAGCTTCCTCTGGGCTACTTGACACATCTCAGACCACCCTGGTGATCCAGCCCGTGCCAGTGTGTGATTTCATAGATCATAAAATGGTTTGTGTTGGAAAGAACCTTAAGTTCCAACCCCCCTGCATGGGCAGGGACACATCCCACTAGACCAGGTTGCTCCAAGCCCCATCCAACCTAGTCTTGAACACTTCCAGGGAGGGGCATCCACAACTTTTCTGGGCAACCTATGCTAGTGTCTCACCACTCACACAAGAAATAATTTGTTCCTAAAGTCTAACCTAAATATCCCCTCTTTCAGTTTGAAACCATTACCCTTCATCCTATCACTACACACCCTTGTCAGAAACCCCTCCCCAGCTTTCCTGTAAGGCCCCTTCACGTACTGGAAGGTGGTTGTAAGGTGTCCTGGAGGCCTTCTCCTCCTCAGACTGAACAACTCAAACTTTCTCAGCCTGTCTTCATAGGAGAGGTACTCCCAACCTCTGATCACCTTTGTGGCCCTTCTCTGCACCTGCTCAAGAGGGTCCATGCCTTTCGTTTGGGTTTCCAAGTTATTTGCACCACTGTTTATTTCACCTTTGAAATACCATCCAAATCCTTCTCGTTTAGCATTTGGAAGGGTTCCCTGCATCAGGACACCGGAATTTTCTGTGTGCAACAACAAAGCATGTCAGCACAGTAGAAATGCCTCCAGTTACTGCTGGGCTGTGTATTTAAATTTACCATGTCTGTCATTCAAAATTCCTTCAAATCAAGGCTGTGTCTTGCACCCAGAAGTGTGGGTGTTTGCTCCCCCAGCCAGGCTGCACAGGTGACATTTCTGCTTGCGGAGGGGGTGATTAGGAGGACACAAATTCCTGTAAAGCCCCCATGCCTTCAGCACCAATCCCATCAGAAAGGGCCCAGAGGACATTAACTGGGAACGTACCCTCATGTTTTCTCAAAGTGGGGAGGATGGCAAAACTGGCAAGGAGCCAGAGGGAAGTATTTGTAAACACTTTGTAAATGATCCAATTTTCCTGAGCATCTGTTCACTCCTCACTTGCCAGCTCCGTGGATCTGATGCGAGTTGCTCAAATGGTGAAGGCTGAAAAAAGCCCCAGACTCACTGTGACTTTGATCCTGTCACTGAAAGCAATTAATTTGCAACAGCTTCCTTCTGACCATGCAGGGTCCTCAAAATAATCAAATCCATCATCCAGGAGGTGTCTGCATTATTATTGCATTGCTTCCCAGAGCAATGGCTTCCAGCCTATGGGCACTTCCAGCCAGCCTTTCATCAGCATAACTTGCCTTGGAGAGGGATGCCTGCTTTCCCTTAGGAATGAAACCAGCAAAGGGAGTCATTCACACTGCAGGAAAGGCTGGAGCTAGGGCTAACCAGGACTGAAACCTAGTTTGGTTCTAGTTAAACCAACAGCAGTGGAAACAAGTGTTTTCCATAGGGGGTTGAACAGAATGCTGAGCCTGACACAGTTTCTAAGTCTTTGGATAAAGACCGAGATCAGGAATTGGCCACAGCCTGTCAAGATGAAATGACCTTATATGATCTCTGATTTCTGTGGTCTGCTCTGCCCTTTCCAATTCAAAGTCATCAACTCCTAAAAACAAGTGAACAAACAAAACCATAAATAACTTCTTTTTAATAGAAAAGCTGGGAAGAAAGCACAAGGGCACCAGTTTCCATAGACCTGAGCAAACGATAACCCAGTAGGATATTTAGTGCTATGGTCCCAGCTACAACTTCATTTGCTTCATTTTTTTTTCTCTCCAGACTGGGTAGGAATCACAAGACCAGGTCTCCATTTCCAGCATATATTGGGACTCTGTGGATAGCCTGGATCTGCAGGCTGGACAGCTCAGCATGCGTTTGGAGAGAAGACAGCAGCAGCAGAAAGGGACGTGCTGGTCCTTAATTCCATGTTGGTTCATTATGCCAGAGAGCATGAGGTGCTGCCCATTTCCTACCAACACCTTGGAATATCACCTGGAAATGTACTCCTTTTTGGAGGACAAGGTGATGCTGGGGATGCCTTTGATCCCCACTTTTCTCTCTCTCCAGTAAATCAGTGCTTAAGTGGAAATTGAGGCCGGTCATTGCTGTGTATGTGCCAGCGTTTGGCCAGTCAGGCATTTCCATCACTGTCCCTCATGCTGTGCTTTCACACCTTGGCTTGGGCTTTTCAGAGATGATATATTAATCATTTTTCTTCAGGTGGATCTGACCCCATTCATGGTTCTTCATCTGTTTGTCCTCGTGCTAATAATTAGAGCAGCGAGAGGCTGGGGGAGCCCGCCTGGCAAGCCCAGTGCCTGGGAAAGCAAAACTCTCCTGCCTCAGGGAGGGTTTCATCAGCCAAAGCAGAAATTGCCAAAAAAAAGATAGAAAAGAATAAGAAAGAAAAAAGGCCAGCAGTCCTTAGATGGGCTGTGATTGTCACAAGGACAAAATGTCTCTCCACACATCTTCTGATAAAGAGAGGGAAAGTAACATCTCCGTTAGGAACCAACTACAGAAAAAGCATGGAGGAAAGGAATTGCAGGGCATTGGATAAACAATTTGATGTCTTGTGCTAAAAATTGGAGGGTTTAGCTGTTCTGACTCCACTCTCCTACATCACCATCATTAGGAGCCATTTACCTGGATTTAACAGGATGATGTGGTTGAACCAAGAGGGAGAATCTGTTCCTGACTGAATTACTCAGAAAATCCCTTTTTTTTTTTCCATGTGGGCTCCTCTGTAAATTAATTTTGGGGTTAAAAAACCCATCCAGCCTTTAGCTTGGCCTTGCATCAGTTACTTCATCATTTTGGGGATTACTTTTAGGAAGGGTGGGCTCACTGGGTGGGCTCCTTGCTGTGGAAATGCTCCAAGGGATCTAACTATAGCATTGCCATCTACACCAGGGAGTGGTGGTGAGTTAAGGAAACTGAGCTGATTTTCTGGCTGCTCCTTTGCTGTATCACCTTTCTTGTTTCTTGCTGGGAAAATGGTTGTGAAACATTTGGTTACTTGGTAATAGACCAGCTCATTGCCAAAGAAAAGCAGTAGTGTGTCACTTCACCTGCTAATAATCCCCAGATTAAACTTTGTCAACCAGAAAAAAAAAAAATAAAAAAAAAAAAAAAAAAAAAAAAAAGCCCATTTCTGGCACCTACCTCATTGCTGGCAGCTCATGGAGTGGTGTGGTGGGACAAATGGAGTGGATGTGGTGGGCTCAACATTGGAGATGGGTTTTCAGGACAGAGGATGCTCACCTCTGCAGACTCTGCAGCTGGTGCCCACTGCTCCCATGCCTGCCTGGCAAGTAGAACAACCACTGGAAAAGGTAAAAGAGAGTATTTCTGGACGCTTTTTATAGCTCATAGCCCTCGTGGTCACTGAGCCCAGAACTGCAGTTTCCAAGGATCCACCAGAGTGTTGGAGTGAATAGGACCTCGTGGTCATAGCTTACCTTCAAATGAGAGGGAACAGCTACTCCCATTCCTAAAATAATTCCTCAGCCAGAACCCAAATACTTTGCCATGCTGAAACATGACTGACTCTAAGATGGAAATAACCCCTTCCTTCACATGGTCCATCACAAAGCTCTTTAGCAGCATCATTGCAACTGTTTGTTTCTTTTTTCTTGGGAAAGCACAGCAACCTATCCTGAAGGTTCCCTGCAGTTTGGGATGGCTGGGGTAGATCTACACCCCTCCAGCTATGACAATTTCCATAAAAGATTTTAGGGTCTCTGGCTTGGAAGATGCCTGGGTAATTTTTTTGTGCCTGGGGAAAGAATTAAAGCAATTTTGTTTGTGTTCCATATTTTAGGCACTGTGAAGGTTTTCCTTCAGTTTGCACTACTGAAGGTTGGAGAAAAAAAAAATAGTATTGTGGTTAATGTACCTTATGGCCTTTTGGGCTTATCAGTGCAATTTTTTTTCTTCTATATGTCATTAAGTTGCCCATTGTTGGTTTTGTGATCTTGATTTAAAATCAATGAAGTCTCAAGTGGAAAACCTGGGTTAATTTACGTGGGAGTCCATAGACTCTCTATGCAAGTTCCCAGTAACATATTACATTGCTGGGAATTAACTGAAATGTTTTTTCCTGTACCCAAGAAAGCAAAAGTCTGTACTCAACTTAATGTGTAATGAAACCATGAATGATACCTAGGGAGTAAAAAGCAAAACATACCTTGAGCCAGCATGGTGACATTATCTGTAAGCATTTTGATCAAATGAGAATGGCTCATATGCTTTGCATAGAAAAAATAAATACTGTTCTGGAGTTGGATTTTAGAAGCAGAGGTTGGAGGAGCCCTTTGCTGGGCAGGTTCCTGTACCATAGAAATAGAAAGCATGGTTCTGTCCTTCTTGCTAGCCCTCCTTCTAGTCTGCCTTCAGTTCCTCCATCTGTCCCCCAGTCCCTTCACCCCTCATCCTTCCATTCCTCTCTTCTTTTCTCCCTCCCTCCTCCTCTCCATCCCTTCCTCCCTCTTCCATCCCTCTCTCCATCCCTCCATCCTCCCTCCAGCCCTCCCAGCCCTCCCGGGCCTTTTCAAACCGGCTCACCCATTCAGAGGGGATTTCTCCACGCCAGGCCGATCAGGGGGATTAAAGAGCAATTAAACCCGATAAATTATCTGCCTGGAACATTTTTTCAAAGTGGCCACTGTGCTGGAGCAAAGTCCCTGTCGCTTCATTTCCCCTGTGAAGGGGGATCAGGGCAGATCAGCCCCCAGTGACCTGCTGACCCCACCTGAGCCCAGGCAGGCGGGCAGACGAGGACCCTGCGGCAGCACCGCGCTCCCCAAGCCACGGCCCATGGCAAGTGAGACCCAGCCTCTCCCCCTCTTTTGGCAGGGCTTTCCCCTTTAGAAAGCATGAAGGATGTCTCCCAGGCTGAGGCAAGCGAAGCAGCAATGGGAGCAGCCTGCCTCCTTTAAGGCTAAGCAAACAGCCTTTGCCTTCAAAGCTCCCAGAAATTCTTGTCCTCATTTCTCTCTGATTCGATATCCTGCAGCTGCTTTTGTGAAGGCTCCAGCTGCCTTTTGCCTCCAACTCTTTCTGGCTTCTGCTCAGCAGCAGCAGCCAGAGCAAGGGGCTTTAATGACAATAATTTGGAGAGTCATTAGCCTAAATAAAAAACAAACCTACACCGGTCCTCAGGGATGCTCCAAAACACACTGCAGTTTCTAGCTGGGTGCTTTGAGCTAGTGAATGGTCTTGGGCAGTTATACTGGCCCTTCCCCTCTGCTCCCTTGCTCAAGGGTCCATACAATTCCTGCTCTTATTTTCAGCCCCATGCTATTGCTCTACTCAGCTGCCAACTAGACCCAGCTCAGCTCAATCCCAGTACAGGTAATTACCCACCACCTGCCCTCAGCTATGACAGATCTGCAAGGGGTTCAAGCCCCATGGAGCTACTCCAGATGTATTGAGGAGCAAGATCTAGCCCCCAAGACATGTTCATTCTTTTCAACAGCAAGGCTGAACGATCACACGTCCAGCTCTTGCACCTTGCTGGTTTTCTTTCCCATACTTTCAGTCCATCAATTAGAATAGGAAAAGATGCAACCCCCCAAAAAAAATTGATGATGCATAAATGCCTAGTATTAGTGGATGCTAATATGCCATGTTAATGCCATCCATCATCCACCCAAAATCTCATGAAAACAACAGTTCTCTGTGTGGGAGCACATCACCACATACAGCCTTGTGAACCTCTGGGGATAGGGGAGAGTAAGGACAAAAGTAGTTTCTGATACACTAATTAACTGATAATAACCATGAGGTCAAGGATCAGTCTGTTAGGAAATATGCTTTTAAATATTCTTAATACGCTGTGTTTTATGGCTCTGCACAGTTGTACCCAGTCTCCAGTGTGGAAGCCCTGCTCTTGCCTCTCAAATGCAGTTATCCAGAAAGTAGTTTGACCAAAATTGGGTCACACAGCTCTTCAGACAAGATCACCTTTTTCCTCTCTTCCTCCAGCTCTGGCACCAGCCTTGGAGCTGTGGAGTCAGAATACTCCTGAGTTCATAGACACAGATTCAACGCACAGAGAAGTTCAGTGAAGATCATATCCAGCTAAAGAAGACTATCCATTACTGTCCTCACTTTTTCAGCTGATGAACATCTAAAAAAATATCCTGAAATGCTCACTTATATTAAAAAATCCAATTTGCTCTGGACATGTTCATGTCTTTTCTGCCTTTCCTTAGGTGGCCTGGCTGGAACGTGCCTGCAAAGAGAAGGCAGTAAGCAAAATGTTGTAAAAAACCTGCAGAAATTTGACCTAGTTCTGATGGCACCATCCACCCCTCAGGAAAGATCAGTGCTAATGTGACCCATGTGTCTAGCAGCATCTGTCAATGCTGTAAAATGCTGAATGCTCCTGATGTGCTACTTATGAATGAACTTTGGGCTGAGAATGACCTTATCTGTATGCCCAGAGACATTCCCCCATCCTCTATGCTGAATCTCTGCAACCTACACAGAGCATCCTTCAGCCTGCAGGCACCTGGATGTCCACACACTTCCGTGAGGACATAGGAGTTGCTTGGCCTCTACTCTGGCCTTTGCACCACCATCATTTCTGCTCAAACAAAACCAAACAGGTATGGAAATATTTTGTCTGTATTTAGGAAAGACCTTTGATCATCGTCTGGAGAAACTGTGAACTGGAGACTGTTCCATGCTGCTCGTGACATAACTCAGTGTGGTTCCAGAGACAGAACCCAGATAAGGTGCCTGGTAAGGGGAGAATGCTCTGCTGAAGAAAATGGAAGGAGAAAGGTGAAGTGATTCACCCAAAGACACAAGGAAGCCAATTGTGAAATGGAGATTTCATCCCAGACCTCTTTATCTCTTCCCTCTTCTGGCAGAGGAGAAAAATGCAAGGTAACCACATCCTGGGAGGGCCTGGCAGCATTAGCTGAAGGCACACAAATATTTTGGGTCCAAAATCACTTGAAAACAAACTTTTTGCAGGGGCATTTGGGACCAGAGGAGCACAGGCCATGCAGCATCACTTCCCACCCACGTCCACCCATTTCAGCTCATCCACTTCTTGCTCACGCCCACCTCACCAAACAAGCCCTTCTCCCAAGGGGCCTCTCCCCGCCCCAGCTGCCACCCTCTCAGTTAACAGAATGAGATCCTTGTGTGTAACAGCCAGGAAGACCTAACTCTTTCTTTCTCATTTCTGTCACCTGCATCTAGATTTCCCCTCTAGGGGTTCCTCATCTTCCTCCACTGGGAAGTTCGTGGAGGGCTCCTTCTCCTTTCCTGAGCCCATCCTTCCAGGCAGAAGCTGGCTGGATAATCATCCATCATCACAACACTCCTGCTATTGGGCATAATAATGCTGCAGGGATTATTTCTCTTCTACTATAACTGATTCATTAAATTGATTTCACAAGGATCCCTGCTCCCAGCACCATCCGTAGCATGCTAGGAGTGTACAGCATTATTTACATTTGTGTTAGCTGACTGTACCTCCATAAATATTTATAGAAGCAGCGTCTATCTGCAATACCCAGTCAATTCTCCAGGTGTTGTGTGTGCTGGGCTTTATGGTCTATCCTGTGGTTTTATGTAAAATCGGTGATGCAGAAAGGTAAGAGGAAAGGGAAGAACAAGTTCCCAGTCCACAGAAGCCACTGGTGTCTGCTGGAATGGGGAGAGCCCACACCTCTGGGAAGGGTCAGAACAGGACAGGACAGTTTGCAGATGCTTCATGGCACATAAAACCCATAAGTCAGGACAATTGTGACCCAAGCTCAGGCAGGGATAGGAGCCACCTCTGCACAAGCTGATGCAGCTCCAGTGCCTGTGAGAGAAAGTGTGAATGGATTTACTGTCCTCAAGCAGTTGCTGCAGCAGGCAGAGCACTGAGTGGCATCTCCAGTGGTCACGGCTGGGCGTTTGCTACCCATGGTGCAGAGGGGTGTTTACTGAGAGACACTAATAAAACCAAAAAACAAAGCGGGTTAATGTCAGTAATTCCCTTGGATAATTTAAATGCACATATTTTAGGAGAGGAGCACACGTCCCACACATCCCTTATCGTTCTGTGCTCACACATGCTCTCCAAATATTGAGGACAATGTGGCTGTTGCACTTTGGAGAAGAAAGTGAGAATAGATTTAGGGACTGGCAGTGCCAAGCAGAAGTCACCGAGCAACAACTGTGTGCTACCCACACAGAGCCCTGGGACTGTGGGAAAGGATGGGAGAGCTGTTGTGTGAGTACAGGCATGAAGGGGCAAAGCAACCTACTCAAGGTCACAGCAAGAACATGGCCATCTCACTAACATTTGCCTCAGAAGCTGCACCTGG
>NW_009970726.1:12467249-12469322 GCF_000747805.2 Chaetura pelagica | reverse complement strand
GTCTTGGCCTTGCTCGGGCCTCAGTTTGGCAGGGAGGTGACTACACAGTGCTGCTCTAGGAACTCTGCTTGGGTCAGGCAGACACGGTCCCCTCCCCATCCTCATCCCAGGAGAAAGCATGACTCTGGCTCTGCTTCCAAATGCCCTAATAGGGCTCCTCCGCAGAGCTACAGAGAAGTGCCCCAGCCACTGACCCATGCTGGCAGCACCACAGGACCAAAGGAAGTGCTGCAGATCATGTATTGCCAGGAACCTCCTGAGCACAGAAGGTGGACAGTCCAGGACCCAAACCCTAGCTGAAGCAGAAAGAGACCCTTGCATCCTTCTTAGGATTGTTTGCATCCCTCTCAGCAGTGGACAAGACATTTTCCATCCCTGGTAAGTCTGTGGCCTCATCTCCCACTTGTGCCTGGCAGAAACATCACCATGCTGTGCCCAGCAGTGCCCCAGTTGGAACTGGTGAGAGGAGCAAGCTGTACCCATCCAGAGGGGCAAAGGAATGGGAAGGGGATCAGACAGGCAGAGGGCATGCAGGGAGGATACCACTGCCTTTGTTGGCATTGGTCCTGGAGCCTCAGGTTGCTGTTCATGCCTGAGCCCAAACAGAGTGTTGCCCTTCTAGAGAGATGAAGGGAGGAGAGCCCCCACACCCTAAGGATGACTTGACTTCACCAGGGAATGGTGCCATCAAAAATGGCAGCCAGTGCAGATGGATGCAGAAGAGGGGAAGGGAAGGCTGGGGAAGTCACTTGCGTGGTCCTGTCCTCTTCCATCACATGGCTTGGCTCCCCACAAGTAGTAGCAGTAGCTAACCTCAGGGAGGAGGCACAGCCTCTGTCCCTCAGCCCCAGAGGGGAGCAGGGGTCCTCATAGCCATCTCCCTCTGCACCCCACATCCCTCCATGTCCCATCGCCCACCTGAGCCGGAGCTCCAGAGGGGTCGCTTCCCCCCACCATGATGTTTCCTGCTGGATGACACAGAGGATGTGAGGGTTTGGGCACTGAAGCAAGGGATTTTACCTCTTTGCATCCTCTCCTTTCTCTTGACGGCTGAGAGATGCCTGTGTGGGATCAGGGACTGCTGGGGGCCCAGCAGCCCCCTCCTGCCCCCCAGCATCGCCCCCTCCACCAGCACCCCCCACCTCCCCTCAGCAGCTCTTCTCCCAGGTTTGGGGAGGCTCCAGCTCTGCTTTCTCTGCGAGGTGGAAAGATTGTTCCTTTAATCTCACTCCTAACCCCGTGACCTTCCTCCCTTAAGGAGCTTTTCCCCTTCATGTCACTGCTTTTTAAAGCCTCCTTTACAAATAAAAGCAATTTCCTTTTGGAACTGTAACTATGACATGGGGAGATGTGCTTTTTTTCTTCTTTTTTGGACAATAAAGGGGTAAGAACGAGGGGCTGGCTCCCTTTTGGTGTTTGTATTCGGCCGGGTCTGTTTGTTTAGATACTTTACATAAGACAGTAAACACCAGGCGAGTTAAAAGCTTTAATTAAAAAAGGTGGTGAGCTGGGGAGGGGAGGAAAAAAAGCGGGAGAAAAGCCTTTTAGTTGACACAGCGACTTAGCGAAGCAGTCCCAGACAGACAAGATAAATACATCCCGGGAATCCAAGAAACCTAGACCACAAAAATAACGAATAAGATGGTATCTACCCAGGGCGTGCAAAAGCCCAGCGCCGCGGCACCGTGAGCTGCCCACCCGGCCCTGACCCCGGCCGGTGGGCTCGGAGCTGCCCCCCGCCCTGCTCTGCCTCCTTGTAAAAGATCCCCACGAGGAAAGCGAGGGAGCCGACACCCCTTTCACAGCCACCCCGCAACCTGGCTTTGATGTTCTGGAGAGTTTCTATTATTCTCCCGGGCCTGCGTGCGGAACTGGCAGGTCCTGAATGGCCCCCGCGCTGTCCCCCAGGAGGTATTGGAGAGAGGCACTGGAGCAGAGCCCGGCGCGGGGCTCTGATCGCTGGGCTGCGAATATCGCGTGGGACGGCTCTGCGGGAAGGGACAGCCCCGCAGGGTCCCCCCAGCCCTGCCCGAGGAGATGCCGGCCCGGCCGGCGGGGCTGGGGGGGTGGAGG
>NW_009970726.1:12464927-12467004 GCF_000747805.2 Chaetura pelagica | reverse complement strand
ATGTCCCTGTGTCCACGTCTTGGCCTTGCTCGGGCCTCAGTTTGGCAGGGAGGTGACTACACAGTGCTGCTCTAGGAACTCTGCTTGGGTCAGGCAGACACGGTCCCCTCCCCATCCTCATCCCAGGAGAAAGCATGACTCTGGCTCTGCTTCCAAATGCCCTAATAGGGCTCCTCCGCAGAGCTACAGAGAAGTGCCCCAGCCACTGACCCATGCTGGCAGCACCACAGGACCAAAGGAAGTGCTGCAGATCATGTATTACCAGGAACCTCCTGAGCACAGAAGGTGGACAGTCCAGGACCCAAACCCTAGCTGAAGCAGAAAGAGACCCTTGCATCCTTCTTAGGATTGTTTGCATCCCTCTCAGCAGTGGACAAGACATTTTCCATCCCTGGTAAGTCTGTGGCCTCATCTCCCACTTGTGCCTGGCAGAAACATCACCATGCTGTGCCCAGCAGTGCCCCAGTTGGAACTGGTGAGAGGAGCAAGCTGTACCCATCCAGAGGGGCAAAGGAATGGGAAGGGGATCAGACAGGCAGAGGGCATGCAGGGAGGATACCACTGCCTTTGTTGGCATTGGTCCTGGAGCCTCAGGTTGCTGTTCATGCCTGAGCCCAAACAGAGTGTTGCCCTTCTAGAGAGATGAAGGGAGGAGAGCCCCCACACCCTAAGGATGACTTGACTTCACCAGGGAATGGTGCCATCAAAAATGGCAGCCAGTGCAGATGGATGCAGAAGAGGGGAAGGGAAGGCTGGGGAAGTCACTTGCGTGGTCCTGTCCTCTTCCATCACATGGCTTGGCTCCCCACAAGTAGTAGCAGTAGCTAACCTCAGGGAGGAGGCACAGCCTCTGTCCCTCAGCCCCAGAGGGGAGCAGGGGTCCTCATAGCCATCTCCCTCTGCACCCCACATCCCTCCATGTCCCATCGCCCACCTGAGCCGGAGCTCCAGAGGGGTCGCTTCCCCCCACCATGATGTTTCCTGCTGGATGACACAGAGGATGTGAGGGTTTGGGCACTGAAGCAAGGGATTTTACCTCTTTGCATCCTCTCCTTTCTCTTGACGGCTGAGAGATGCCTGTGTGGGATCAGGGACTGCTGGGGGCCCAGCAGCCCCCTCCTGCCCCCCAGCATCGCCCCCTCCACCAGCACCCCCCACCTCCCCTCAGCAGCTCTTCTCCCAGGTTTGGGGAGGCTCCAGCTCTGCTTTCTCTGCGAGGTGGAAAGATTGTTCCTTTAATCTCACTCCTAACCCCGTGACCTTCCTCCCTTAAGGAGCTTTTCCCCTTCATGTCACTGCTTTTTAAAGCCTCCTTTACAAATAAAAGCAATTTCCTTTTGGAACTGTAACTATGACATGGGGAGATGTGCTTTTTTTCTTCTTTTTTGGACAATAAAGGGGTAAGAACGAGGGGCTGGCTCCCTTTTGGTGTTTGTATTCGGCCGGGTCTGTTTGTTTAGATACTTTACATAAGACAGTAAACACCAGGCGAGTTAAAAGCTTTAATTAAAAAAGGTGGTGAGCTGGGGAGGGGAGGAAAAAAAGCGGGAGAAAAGCCTTTTAGTTGACACAGCGACTTAGCGAAGCAGTCCCAGACAGACAAGATAAATACATCCCGGGAATCCAAGAAACCTAGACCACAAAAATAACGAATAAGATGGTATCTACCCAGGGCGTGCAAAAGCCCAGCGCCGCGGCACCGTGAGCTGCCCACCCGGCCCTGACCCCGGCCGGTGGGCTCGGAGCTGCCCCCCGCCCTGCTCTGCCTCCTTGTAAAAGATCCCCACGAGGAAAGCGAGGGAGCCGACACCCCTTTCACAGCCACCCCGCAACCTGGCTTTGATGTTCTGGAGAGTTTCTATTATTCTCCCGGGCCTGCGTGCGGAACTGGCAGGTCCTGAATGGCCCCCGCGCTGTCCCCCAGGAGGTATTGGAGAGAGGCACTGGAGCAGAGCCCGGCGCGGGGCTCTGATCGCTGGGCTGCGAATATCGCGTGGGACGGCTCTGCGGGAAGGGACAGCCCCGCAGGGTCCCCCCAGCCCTGCCCGAGGAGATGCCGGCCCGGCCGGCGGGGCTG
>NW_009970726.1:12462180-12464817 GCF_000747805.2 Chaetura pelagica | reverse complement strand
AGGGAGGAAGGGAGGAAGGGAGGAAGGGAGGAAGGGAGGAAGGGAGGAAGGGAGGACGGGAGGGAGGACGGGAGGGTGGAAGGAAGGAAGGAAGGAAGGAAGGAAGGAAGGAAGGAAGGAAGGAAGGAAGGAAGGAAGGAAGGAAGGAAGGAAGGAAGGAAGGAAGGAAGGAAGGAAGGAAGGAAGGAAGGAAGGAAGGAAGGAAGGAAGGAAGGAAGGAAGGAAGGAAGGAAGGAAGGAAGGAAGGAAGGAAGGAAGGAAGGAAGGAAGGAAGGAAGGAAGGAAGGAAGGAAGGAAGGAAGGAAGGAAGGAAGGAAGGAAGGAAGGAAGGAAGGAAGGAAGGAAGGAAGGAAGGAAGGAAGGAAGGAAGGAAGGAAGGAAGGAAGGATGGAAGGAAGGAAGGAAGGAAGGAAGGAAGGAAGGAAGGAAGGAAGGAAGGAAGGAAGGAAGGAAGGAAGGAAGGAAGGAAGGAAGAAGAAATCCAGGGAACAGCACTTCCTTATGGGGAGGAGTCAAACAGCCCCACAACCCGGCCGAGCACAACCTCCAGCACTGCCCTCGCCATCTCTTCTGCAGAGGGACTTGTCCTTGACCGCCCCCCCCGCCCCGGGCACCATCCTCACAGCAGGGCCGACGGTATCCCCGGCTAACCGGAAAGCTCGGGCAGGCTTAGCCTGGCCGGGGAGGCCGGGGACGGGGCAGAGAGCCCCGGTGCCGCCAAGAAGCGAAGGGACCCCCCCACATCCCGCTCGTGGCTCCCCCGATCCCACAGCCCCGGCGGTCCCGGGTGAGCAGGGCTGAGCTCCCGATCCGCAACAGCTGGAAAGTAGCCTTCGAGAGACCGTAACAGTTGATTATCCGGTGAGGAGCTGGAGTGGAAATTACCTAGTTAATTAGAGCGGTGGCTTTATTCTAGCTGTGAGTAAATGCCGAGGTGTAAATCCAAGGGAGTTTAGGGGAATTAGCTGCTTGCGTGGAAAGTGGAGGAGCAGCTCTCAGCATCCCGCCCCAGCCCCTGCTAATGCTGGGGTCGGTGTAGAGTTGCTGAACTTTACCGTCACAACAGCCTCTGTTGTGTCTGTACGGATTAACTCCTCCGAGTCACGGGAAAAGCGGAAAAACGTTCCTTAGTCGGGATCTGTTCGTGTGTGAACCCTTGCGTAGGTGCCGTGTGTGCACCTGGATGCAGTGCCTGTGTGTGTAACACGGGGATGATGCGTCGTGTTGGGAAAAAATAAATAAATAAGGGTTCGGTAGAGTTTTTTTTACATTTCCTTTTAGAGCTTCTGCCTCCACAGCTCCAGGTGGGCGAGTGACCGGCCAGCCCGGCGGGTTCTGTCCAGGGAAGGGGCCGGTGACCGCAGCCCGCAGCCGGGGACGTGTTCCCTGCCCGGACCGCAGCCCGAGCATCCCCTGGGAACGGGACAGGAGGGCCGGGGGGAACCGGGCACCTCCCACCCAACTGCAGAAGTTGCAGGACGGTTTTCTCCCTCCTCACGAAGCGTCTCTGTGTCTTCCTCAAAAACAGAGGCAGGTGGTTTAGCTCCCAACTTTTTTTTTTTATATATATTATTATTTTTTAATTGATAGTGGGTTGTTGTTTATTTGTTTGGGTTTCTTTGTTGTTGTTGTTGTTGTTTTGTTTGTTTTTTTAAGAGGAGACACAGCGTATTTCCTTGCACAGGCCAAAAAAATGTTCTGCAGGAGCTGGGAGTTTAGTCCCTGACTGTCCTTCTGTCTGATGGGTTCGTAAAGCGATTGCTCAGCAGAACAAAGTCCAGGCACCTCGGGGACGGAACCGCCACCCAGTGCCACCCAGTGCCACCCAGTGGTCTGCCAAGGCCCCGCTGGCCCCTTTTCTTTTCTTTTCTTTTCTTTTCTTTTCTTTTCTTTTCTTTTCTTTTCTTTTCTTTTCTTTTCTTTTCTTTTCTTTTCTTTTCTTTTCTTTTCTTTTCTTTTCTTTTCTTTTCTTTTCTTTTCTTTTCTTTTCTTTTCTTTTCTTTTCTTTTCTTTTCTTTTCTTTTCTTTTCTTTTCTTTTCTTTTCTTTTCTTTTCTTTTCTTTTCTTTTCTTTTCTTTTCTTTTCTTTTCTTTTCTTTTCTTTTCTTTTCTTTTCTTTTCTTTTCTTTTCTTTTCTTTTCTTTTCTTTTCTTTTCTTTGTAAAATGTTTTTATTTTCCTTTTTCCTATCTTCTCTTTCCCACTATTTTCTTTTCCCCTCTTTTCTCTTATTTTGTCTGCTTTCTCCTATTTTAATTTATTTTCTCCCTTCTCTTCTCTTCTCTTCTCTTCTCTTCTCTTCTCTTCTCTTCTCTTCTCTTCTCTTCTCTTCTCTTCTCTCGTTTCCCTTCAATCTTCCGCCAACCATCATCACATAATTACTCTCTGGGCTGGGGTTAAGCTCGGGGCTGGCTCCCCACAAATTTCGGGCCAAAGTTTTTTTTATTATTGTTGTTATTTGCTCGTTTTCGATTCGGGCCGTGAGGGCTGCGCGCCGCCCCAGCCTCCGAGCGGGAGGGGCAGATGTGCGCGCTGCCTTGCGGGGGGGCAAGGCCGAGGGGGGAAGGGGGGCAGGGGAAGGGAAGGGCAAGGCAGGGCGAGGCAGGGGCCGGCTCTCACCCCCCACCCGTACACCCTCC
>NW_009970726.1:12461700-12461996 GCF_000747805.2 Chaetura pelagica | reverse complement strand
GGGCGGCAGCAGCGGGATCTGCCCTCGCCGCAAACCGATCGTGGTCCTGCGAGAACAGTGGAACCCACGCTTCCCAACCCCTCTTTTTAACCTCGTTGACGGGAAAATCTGTCCCCGCGTAAAGTGGCTGCGGTGCCGGCGTGGGAACAGCGCTCTTGGTCCAGCCTGTCAAGGGCGGAATTTGGGGAAATATGAGGGTTCTCCTGGTTTTAAATCATGTTTGTTATCGGCCGCGCAGTGTAAACCCGCCGGCATTGGGAGAAACGCAGCCGTGATGGCTGAGCTCACCGGCCGGG
>NW_009970726.1:12458977-12461499 GCF_000747805.2 Chaetura pelagica | reverse complement strand
CTGTGGGAGAACCGCAGCCGTGATGGCTGAGCTCACCGGCCGGCCGGCTCCGGGGAAAGCCTGGCCGGAGCTTGGCGAGGGTTGTTCCTGGTTTTCCCCTTCTTAAAATCGATGTGGGACCCCATGGAAGTCTCCCCGCACAGGGCCGGGCAGCGCCTGGCACCGTGTGCTGCACGGTCAGCCTCGGCCGAGGGGAGGGAAAGAAGCAGCCACCTCTCCCCTCTCCTCCGTCACTGGCTCCAAAGCTCTGGCAAAGCTGCCTAAAAAAGCATCTCTGGGAAATAAAGTCGATGTCGGGTGTAAGCAGGGGCAGAAATGGGGGGAGCCGGGGGGATGGGGCGGTGTGACCAGGCTGTGCCCGGTGGGGCATCCCCGCTGCCAAATCTTCTCCAGTGGCACGGACACTGGCTGAAATTGGCTGGGAATAAATGAAAACCCGGCGAAATTTAGTGCACGCCAACGTTTTGCAGGCAGGAAATCCCGCGTTGGAAGGACGAGAGGCGTGCAGACCTGCCTGGGCTTCTCTCTCCGCTCTGGGTATTTTGGCTTCCCAATACCTCGGGGTTTGTGGGTTTTTTTTGTGGGCAAAACCTGGAGAGAAGGTTTGCTGGGAAGAGGTGTAGAAAACGGCCCCGGCTCTGGAGTCGCCCCTGCCCGCGGGCGGGAGGGCATCGGCCGGTAGCTCTTTCCTCTCCGATACCCGGTTCCCGGGTTGCCATTCCGCTTTGCAACTTCTCCAAGCACAGCGGAAAACGCCCGGTGCGGGGGGTCTGCAAGGGGATGCGTGAGGCTGTGCCCACGCTTGTTTGAGGGAGAGGGAAAAAAAAAACACAACATCTTTTTGATGGGTGGCAGCACGGGAATGAGCCTCGTTGAAACTGTGCGGGGAGCAGAGGGAAAAGAAAGCCGGCTGGTGTGCGGAGATGTGACTTTAGCAAGCACCAGGGCTGCGAGGGGAGGCTAAAGCAAAGAAGCTAACGAAGCCAAAACCCCATTTTCAAGCCACCTCTCCCAGTGACCCACAGTGGTTCCCGAGGAAAAGCCCCGCACGCCTCTATGCCGCTGACTGGGAGCCCTCAGACTGGCGAGAAAAGGTGCTGCTGGGGAATGTTTCTGAAGAGATGGAGCTCCCAGATAAAAATAACCTTGAGAGAGGGGGGAAAAAAAAATAAATAGATCGTTCAGATTTCCTTGGTTAGGTATCAGATCACCCCTTCACCCCCCGCCACCCCCCCTCGCTGCCTCTGCATACCTGAGGTGCTGGATTATTGTCAGAGGACAGGCAGACGCAGTAATTGTTTTTTACAGCTTTGTTTGTCTCCTACTTTGGAGTTTATCTTAGGAATTCTCCTCCCTGTCCTATGCCGGATATTAACATCCCCGCGAATCCGCGGGATAACGAATGGGATCGTTCCCGTGGCACCGGGGAGAGCTCCTGCCCGGCAGAGCGGGCAGGTAACGAGGGGTTCGAGAAGGTCTGAAGTTTTTATCCGTAACTTAGGTCCGCCCGGGAGCGAAATATTTGAAGTGCAGCACCTTGAACACGTTTAATTATGGGGTAGCAGCAAAGCGAGAGCTTCCAAGTAATTAGAAAATACTTCTTGGGAGACAGGCTAATCGCTTTTCATGGGGCGTTTGAAGAAATTAACCTCTAGGTGCTTGTTTGAGCAAAACAACTTTAGATCAGCTGGAGCTGGTCCTCAGTGATGGACATGAGCCTTTGCGAAATGCAAAGGGAAGAAGGAAATACATTTAGAAGAAAAAGGAGAGGGAAAGGAAAAAGGAAAAAGGAAAGGGGAAAAAAGGAAAAAGAAAAGGAAAAGGGAAAAAGGAAAAGGAAAAAAAGGAAAAGAAATAAAGGAAAAGGAAAGAAGGAAAAAAGGAAAAAGGAAAAGGGAAAGGGAAAAGGAAAGGAAAAGGAAAAGAAAAAGGAAAAGGAAAAGGAAAGGAAAAGGAAAAGGAAAAGGAAAAGGAAAAGGAAAAGGAAAAGGAAAAGGAAAAGGGGAGAGGAAGGGTTCTCTGTCCCCTTTCATTCAAGGCGGAGATTGGCCCATAGTCACCCGCAGCGAAGTCTCCTCCAAATAAAAATGATATTTAGCCGGGCTCTGGGGTGCTGATGCCACCGGAGCCGAGCGACCCCGGCCCTGCCTCTCGCCGTGCGCCCCGTCGGTGCCACCCGGCGGGGCCGGTGGGGGGATAAAGGGTGGGCTGCGGGACAAGGACCCGGCTCCCGCCTCCTCTGCCGCCTCCTCCACGTCCAGAGGAGGATCTGCGCTCCCCAACCAGTTGAGCCCCCCATCCCCTTGTCCATCCAGCCGCACTTTGCTCCCTAATTTTGTTCAAGGGGATTTCTCCCTACAGACAAAAGGTCAAACAGCAGCGGTAGCTACCCTGTACCAAAGAAGGGGAGATGTTTTTTCTGGGGGTCCGGAGGGTGATGGGCAGGCGTTGAGCGGGGGGGAACACGGGGCCGCGCTGCCGTTTCGGGAGCAGGCAGGGGAGATCAAAGGCTCCTGTCCGGC
>NW_009970726.1:12455914-12457382 GCF_000747805.2 Chaetura pelagica | reverse complement strand
GGTTTACTGCACGCGGTACTCGGACCGGCCCTCCTCAGGTAAGAGCTGCCCCGCCGGGCCGCCCCGACACCCCCTCCCCGGGCTCTTCGGTTCCACTCCCCCTGCCCGCGGAGCCGGGAGGCCGGCAGGGAAAAATACCCCGCTCCCCTTTTCCCGCTCCTTCTTCCTCTTCTTTTTCATTTTGGGGCTTGGAGGGAGTTGCTTAAAATCGCCGGAAAATGCGGGGAGCTGAAGGGGTGGCCTGGGGACCCGCGGAGACAAGGGGACGGAGGGGGAGCGCGGGGTCTTTATCTCCATCCCCACCTCCGCGGCTGGGAGCGTTTCCCACTAACTGCCGGGTTTTATCAAAGAGGGAGAGAAAAAAAATCTGGCCTTGGGCTCCCCACTCATCCTCCCGTCGAGCTGCCCTTCTCCCTGCCAGGATAATATCCCCGCGCTGTGTTTTGGGGGAGACTGAATTTCCACAGGCCTTGTTTTGGTTATTACTTCTTTTTTTGTTGTTGTTTTACCCCAAAACAATCGGCCGTCGTTTATTTCTCTAACTCAGGCCTCGGAGCGGCCGCCGTTTCTTTTCTTTCCCTTTAGTGTGTCCCCCCCATACGCTGCGGGTCAGCTCTGTAAGGGCCGGGGGACATTTTCCGAGAGCCGGGGAACTTCTTTGGCAGGGTCTGCCTCTTGGCCAGGGCTTGGGGCAGAGCCTCCTGAAATTAGCGATGAAAACGTTGGGGGGAAAAAATTAATAATAATAAATAAATAAAAGCGCCAGGGTGTAAAATGTCCTTGTGCTATGGCGGGGAGAGCAGGGCAGGTTGGTAAAACCCTGCTGAAAAAGAAGTAGAAAGCACGGGGGGAAGTCAGGGGAATCACCACGCAGGGGATCTGTTCCCAGGGTAAAAAAAAAAAAAAAAAAAAAGGGGGTCGGGGGGGTGGGAATGTTCTCCTCAAAAGCAACGGGCTCTGGATTTTCACCCGGAGAGCCGGGGAGGCATTGTAGGACGAGCTGCAAATTAGTTCGTAATGTCTGAAAACAAACTCTTTCTCGGAGGTAATATTCAGAGCTGGACTGGAATTTACTCCATTGTTCTCCAGTGCTCTCCTTTGTTAATATTTAATTAACATATATCCTCACAATGGGTCGGCCCGGGCAGAAAAGGCTCCTTGTGCTGCCGAGAATAATATTCCCGAGAATAATCCCGGCGATTCGGATCGGGCCGTGCAGGGCCATATGGGCACTGCAGCAAAGGGATGGATGGATTGCTCCTTGCGATGTGTAAACAGTCGGGTGATTTGGTGATTGCCATTTTTGGTTTTTTTTTTTAATCGCCACCCACCAAAAAAGAAATAAAAATAAAGTGGGGGGACAAAAAAAAAAAAAGTACGTTTCCTTAAAAAAAAAGTTTGGGGGGGGGGGGGGGGGGAAGGGGGGGAAAAAAAAAAAAAAAAAAAAAAAAAAAAAGGGAAAATATCT
>NW_009970726.1:12453609-12455115 GCF_000747805.2 Chaetura pelagica | reverse complement strand
AATAATTTAATTAAAAAAAAAAATAAAAGAAAAAGAAACGTTAAGGGCCAGTGTATAAAGATTATACCAGCATTAATAGTGAAAAAAAAATATTGTGTATTAGATATAATTCTGCAATATTCTATGTATATATAATTTACAGGTAAAGTGGTGTAAAAATCCAAGATATCTGATTATAAAATATTTTTTTTTATTATTTTTTTTGGTTGGTTGGTTGGTTGCTTTTGGTTTCGGGGATTTGGGCTGGTTGTTGATTTTTTTTTTTTGGTCTGGTTTGTTGGTTGTTGTTTTTTTTCTTCGGTTGTATGGAGATTTTAGACGCTTTCTTTATGTTTTATTTTTAATGCTTAAGTTACATTTTTTTATAGACTTAAGCGCTGTTTTACTGGACATTGGACGCTGTTTTTTTGAAATTCAAAAAAAATAATAATAATAATTAAAAACAACTTTTGCTGAAGTCCAAAGATTTTTATTGCTGCATATCACACGACTGTGAACCGAATAAATAGTTCTCCTATTTGTTCTATGAGTTTTACCTTTTTTTCCCCCACCCCTCCCCTTTTCTTTTTCTTTTTTTTTTTCCCCTGTATTTTTCTTTGTGTTTTTTTTAAATTTTCTTTTCCTTTTTTTTCTTTTTTTTTTTTTTTGAGATGTGAGCGCCTGGGGCTGACTTTGGGGATAGACGTGGAGAATTTAATTCAAAAAGGGGGAAAAAAAAATAAATATATCTATATATATAAGTAACGATAGAGAAAGAAATCTCAAAGCACCATCTTGAAACATTTCTTCTCCTGAGCTCATTGCTCCTTCCTCGCCCCCCCCCGAGAGACCCACAGGCTTGCGTCCCCGAAAAGCCGCCGGCCGCCCCCCTAGGGGGTCCCAGCCTGTGGCTCCCCCCCCGAGGAGGTCGGCCACGGTTTGGGGTCCAGCTCCTCTCCGGCACCACCTCTTCCAGCCATCGGGAAGAGTTTTACCCTTTAAAAAAAACCCCAACACCCCAAACAAAACCATTTTCAGTTTCTTCTTCCCCTCCATCCTCATCCCCACCCAACAACGCGGTCCCCGCTGCCGCGAAGCTTCGTGGCACCACGGGGATGGGTGTTTCTCCCCACCCACCCCCTCCCCACGCAGACACCTCCTTGTAATTGGGATTTTTTCCGAGCTTTCGAGGAGGTTTTTCTGCGTTTAACCCGTTTGTCCCTGAGCGTGGGCCTGGATCTGCGTGGGCCTGTGTCCCGTGTGGGTCTAGGGGTGCGTGGGCGGCTGCTCAGGGACGCTGTTTGAGAGGGGGGAAACTTCTCGCTTTGCCTTAAAACCTCTTTATTTTGCAGCTATTGTAGACACACATTGTACATAGCAGTATAAACATAAAAAAAATTACATTAACTATACAACAAACCTGTAAATTTAAATTATATGAATAATAATCAGCTGCTTAGGAGCCAGGATGAAATTCCATTGCCTTTTAGCAAGAAAAAAAAAAAAAAAGATCCCCCCCCCCTTCTC
>NW_009970726.1:12451034-12453144 GCF_000747805.2 Chaetura pelagica | reverse complement strand
TACCCTTTAAAAAAAACCCCAACACCCCAAACAAAACCATTTTCAGTTTCTTCTTCCCCTCCATCCTCATCCCCACCCAACAACGCGGTCCCCGCTGCCGCGAAGCTTCGTGGCACCACGGGGATGGGTGTTTCTCCCCACCCACCCCCTCCCCACGCAGACACCTCCTTGTAATCGGGATTTTTTCCGAGCTTTCGAGGAGGTTTTTCTGCGTTTAACCCGTTTGTCCCTGAGCGTGGGCCTGGATCTGCGTGGGCCTGTGTCCCGTGTGGGTCTAGGGGTGCGTGGGCGGCTGCTCAGGGACGCTGTTTGAGAGGGGGGAAACTTCTCGCTTTGCCTTAAAACCTCTTTATTTTGCAGCTATTGTAGACACACATTGTACATAGCACTATAAACATAAAAAAATTTACATTAACTATACAACAAACCTGTAAATTTAAATTATATGAATAATAATCAGCTGCTTAGGAGCCAGGATGAAATTCCATTGCCTTTTAGCAAGAAAAAAAAAAAAAAGATCCCCCCCCTTCTCTCCAGTTTATAAAACACGTGCATTTTACAATTGCAGTATCAAATATTTATAAAGGGATGAAATATGGATGTTTCTATTTACAACTGTGCTCTCAAAATTGTGACCATTCTGGCTGCATTTTGTGTGTTTCAATTCTCGAGGATTGCGTTAAGTAATGATGATGATGATGATAATACTACTACTACTAATAATAAACCAACCCACTTTATTACGAAGTACAGACCGTGTCGCTCAGACGTTGAAAGGGAGCAGGGCTGGTAGGGAACAGACATGCCTCTGTATTTATGGAGTATTTAGATCGCACTTCTGAGCACTGGAGCTCGAGTTAGACAGTATTTTGTAGTTTCAGCTATTTACAGGGGGATGAAATCCGTGGCGATTTAAGAGAGAGGTGATTTTTACAGCCAGGCGTTTCATCAGCCTTTTGACTTCGTGAAGAAACTTTGGGGGATTTCTTCCTAGCAGGAGGAGAGGGCAAACGGCAGCCCGAGCTGAGCCCGAGCTGAGGCACCCGGTGTGTTCAAAAAGGATCTCAAAACGGCAAAGAAAATCTCTTTAACCTCACTTACTGTCAACAGGTTTCACCTTTTCAAGACTTTAAGTACCCGGGGGTGTGATGCTTTGGCAGGCTGCTTTTGGAAAGCCTCTGCTAGATAAACACCACGTCGAGCTGGAGCTCGGGAAGAGAGGTGATGGGAACATCGCCGGTGCCACGCCACGAGAGCAAAGCACCCTGTAAAATGTTTTGCATCCTCGGGAAATGACAGTACCTCGAGTTTAGGGCGGGCTCGACAAAAAAATAAAACGGTCGCTCGCTCTGCGGCAACAAAGGGCACGAGATCACCGAAATAGTTCAGCCCATGTTCTGCAGACAGGAGCAGAAGGAGCAAGGGGCAGGGGCTCAGCCTCAGGCCCGGCTCCTGCTGCAGGACACGCAGGCACAGATAAAACCAAGGGAGGTGTGTGTGTGTGTGTGGGGGGGCCGTGTTACATTTTCTTTAATTTTTTTAAAGCTGCTGCTTGGGGATAGATTCTGCAAGGTGCACAGTTCTCCAGGAGCAGAGATGGCCCTGGGATGGTGCATCGCCCCTCCGGCCCCGCTCTCCGGCCGATACGGGGGGGATTCACCTTCGGGGAGAGGGTCGAGGGGGAGCGGGGGCGGCGGAGGAGGCTGCGGGGATCATTTCCCAAATCATCCCTTTATTTGCCCAGACATTCTGGTTCACGTTCCTAAGAGGAGATTTAGGGTTTTTTTTCGGTCGCCCCCACTACTGGACGCAGGTGATTTATAATCCCGAGGGAGAAAAATCGGTGGCACTGGGCACTGAAGAGGAGTTTTAACTCTAGACTGAAAAAATTACTCCGGTTGTCCGATGGGACAAAACGGGACCGTGGCCGCTTTACACACCGGCGCGTAAGTTCCACGGAGATTTTAATTTTTGAAGACTTCCCTAAGCCTGCAGCGAGGGAAATTTTGGCCCTGCTCCTTAGTATGCAGTGGGATAACGTTTCCACCTGTCCTTCCCCAGCCTGCAAGAGGTGCGGGGAACAGCAAACAGATGTGTGACACCAGCAGGA
>NW_009970726.1:12449119-12451022 GCF_000747805.2 Chaetura pelagica | reverse complement strand
GAGAAAAGAAAAAAAAAAAAAAAAAAAAAAGTTGGGAAACTCCTCTAAGTTAGTTCAGTCTCTAAAGAAAGGGCAGAAAATATCTTCGCTGCTCCTTGAGTTTTATCCAGACCAGAACATCAAATGTTCGCAATTGAGTTGCCTTGAGCTGGGAGCAGAGGATGGACCGCACGGGCTGCAGCTCCTCACCTGGCTCCGATATTTGGGGGGGCAAAGGCTCCACGGGAAGAGGCTGTGACAGGTTCGGAGCCCCTTGCTCTGCTGCTCCCTTCGCCATCTTTGGGAGCTGCTGCCGGTTCCCGTGCACGGCCCAGCCCCGCTCCCACGCCCGGGCAGCCGCTCCCCGCTGGCTCGGGGAAGGACAAGCACGACTAAATTAACCCTTGTTCATTTAAAATTTGAAATTAATTTAACAGAAAGAGCGGTCGCACCAGCGATGTGCGACGTTTTTTTAGCAAAGCAACTCCGGTTTGCTGGAGGAATCTTTTTCTCTTTTGGAAAAGGCAGAACCAAAGCCCCAAACCACACAAGCCCCGAAACTGAGTCAAAACCTTCTCCCAAAACCCCGGGTGCTTCGGGGCAGGAGCAGGCAGGGGCAGAGGCAGGACTGCCCTGGACTCGTAGCCTGGCAGCCTTTTTTTTTTTGTTTTCCCTGGCAGGCATCTCCGTACTGACCGTTTAAGCTCCTTCCCCTCCAGCCAAAGCATCAGAGTCCCGTTTAAAAAAAAAAAAATAAATAACCAACGCAGGAAAATATTTCAGGGCCGAGCAAAAATACATCTGCACTTCCCCCGCGCCAACCAGCCCCTCCGTGTAATTCATTAAGCGTATTTTCAACACAACTCTGTTCAATAAGCATCGGAGCACTGAGGTTCAGCAAAGGTGTCCCTCCGCTCTGCTGTCTGTTAATGCACTGTATGGCATGAACGATATATAAACCCATACCCAGGCACTATATATGCAAATGCCAGCGCCATTTATCGTGAAATGCCTATCAGAGTTAGAGAGGGAAACTATTTAGCTAGCTCAGGTTTGTGGAAAAAAAAAAAAAAAGTAATTCTGTATCCCGCTGATTTAATATCCGACCTCCACATTCAATCCCCGCCCATGCAGCTATCAAAAGTACCCCTGGGATGTTTGGATATCATCTCCAAACTAACATCTGTGATTATGAAACGCTCAGAAGGGGAAGGTTAATAACAATTTGTTTCAAAGGGCCACGAGTCAATTTTATAAACAAATTCGCGTTGCTTTAAAAACAAACACACAAGCGCAGTCAAAGCCGGCAGGCGAGGGTGGGGGCTGTAAATGGGTGCTCGGGGTAGTATTTGTGCCCCCTTCTCCCAGGGCTGGAGACGGAGCGGGCCGGGAACAACCCAGGAGCAGCAGTCGGGGATGGCCGGGGGAGCAGGGGATGAAGGGGGAGAGGTTTTGGCTGTGACAGCCTGGGGGATGCTCCATGGCACCAGTGGCTCCGGCAGAAACGCACCCAGGCACGTTTAGGGAGGTGAAGACAGTCTCGGTTCTCTTTGCGGAGAGGCGGGACGGTCCCTGGTAGCGGAGCTGGGCTTTGCAGCGCTGGGGAAGGGGCAGCTTGAGGCTTTGTAGCCTCGGGGAGCGGGGAGATCCATCCCCTGCGCTTCCCCCCGACACCGAGACCAGCCCTGCAGCTAAACCCAGCACTAGCCCGTCCACAGTCTGCTCTGTCACATATTTGGGACCCTTGGCAACCTCAGACAAGAGCTGCCGGCCAAAGCACAGAGACCCAGCCCCGGGAATAAGCGGCCTGAGAGAGCCCAGAGGCAAAGAGGAGACGCCGGAGTCGGCAGCTCCACCGACCCCCAGGGCAGCCCCTGCCTGCCCCCGCCCCTGCCTGCTGCCCTCCCCTGCCTGCCCACGGTTA
>NW_009970726.1:12442497-12448239 GCF_000747805.2 Chaetura pelagica | reverse complement strand
GTGCGGGGCAGCGGCGGGGGACCCCCCACCCTACAAGACCCCACGCTCCAGGCCCCTGCAGGAGCCGGGCCAGCCGAGCCCCGCAGCAGGGATCCACCGACCTAGGAACACAAAAGTTCCCAGCACCGCATCTCCGATGGAAACCCCCGTTTCTCAGAGTTTCACCAGTTTTTCATGTCGTCGGGTGTTTTTTCTTTTGGATGTGCAATGTAACTGCAATAATGCCACGATAAGCTGGTTCCCCCCCTTTCCAAACGGGTCTAAGTAACCCTTTTAAATTAATTGGTGTTCCTATAGCTAAAACATAATAGGCTTTGATTACATGCTAAATAGAATCAAACGTAATCCTTGAGTTAATTATGTGGAGATAATTTTATAATTATATCAATTCAATTTAAAAAGCAATGCATTGTAACTTCGCATTCTGAACGGGGGTAATGACTCCAAATAAAATTCTCATTAATTTGGAGTATCTCAAACTCACATCAGGTCCCTTTCCTCTCTCCCGTCTCCCTTCTCCCTCAAACAGCAAATGGGAACGTACATTTATCTCGCCTTTTGTCGTATTACCTGTCTCTGCTCATATCTAGAAAGTGGAAAACACTGGAAAATCACAGACAAAAGGGGCTGTCTGAGAAGAGCATTTCCCAGCATTGACCTGCTCTCAAATGCTAAAGAAGCTGATCTGCATTTCTATTCTGCCCAGCTTGTATGTGGAAGTAACGCCCAACGGGCAGTGACTTGATGAGCCGGGGGGGCAGAGGGCGGTTGTGTCTCCCAGACGCTCCAGCTCGCCCTGAAAGGGGCTGTGGCCGGAGCCGGGGTGAAGGTCAAAGCCTCTGTCACAGCTGCAGGTGGCTCGTTTCCTCTCCCCCCTCATCCCCCCCCGGCCCGGGGCCAGCCTCTGAAGCCGTGTTCGCTCTCTCCCCGGGCCGCCGCGGCAGATGCAGCCACCTCTGGCCGCCCCCCACCCCCCGGCTTGGGGCCCCACCCCCCCTGTCCCGTATCCCACCAACACCCTCCCTGCCTGTGCGGGGGTCTCGCTCTCTTCCCGAAACCTCCTCCGCGGTTCGTCCCTGCGCTCCGGGGCCGAGCGGCGCGGGACGCCCCGCACCGCACGGGAAGGGCCACGTGGAGTTGGGAGTGATGCTCTGGAATACAAAGTCGTGTGTAAACCCCCTGAAGTCGCAGACCCCAAAGGGTCATCAGGAGCCTGAGCTTTCCTACCACTGCCCTCAGGGGAGAGGACTTGATCTCCAGCCCACTCACTCAAATTTAGGCATTCCTTGCTAGATTTTAACCCAGGTGAGAAAACCTGTGAGCACCAAACACAACTCTTGGCTCTTGCTGCCTCTTCTCAGCAAAGATTTAAAGCATCCTGCCCCTTCCCCCCACAGGGTTATTTCATCCATACTTCTTTTTTTTTTTTTTTAAATGCTTCCTAGTCAAACTTGAATATGCAATGAAGCTCCAGAGCTTTGTGGCGGAAATATAATTAAACTGGTGAAAGATGTAAAAGATGAAGAATGGGGATGACATCAGGCCGATTTCACACTTGGCACTCGGATGGCTGGGCCCAAGCCGTGCTCTTGCCACGCAACACAGATCAAAGTGCACTGCCACTGCTAAAAAGGCAAAAGGGGACTTAAGTATGCTAATCCCCAGGACAAATATATTTTAATCTTGTTAGAATACAAGTTAATGCTGCAGCTCAGTGGCTGAACTTTGTCAGAGTGTAGAGATCCACTTTTACTTTAGCTCTGAATGAGGTAGACCTCCTGGTTTATTCATACTTCATAAAAGTAAATTTACTAAATGAGACTCCTTGCAGCTCACCTAGAGGCTCCTTTAAATGAACCAACAAAAAACCCCAGTAACTCCACTGTCTGAAGCAGTTCAGTGTTCCCAGCAAAAGTGCCAGAGCCTTGGGAAGAGCCAAGAACCTCTTCTTTTAGAAAAAGACCCCTTTGAGTTGAGCATCCCAAAACTTGCAGCTCCTCTGGGCAACCAAAAATGCTTACAGTCCTTGTGATCATCCCAAGATGCTCACAACCTCTCTGAGCTCTTCCAAAAAATTTCAGGCCAGAGATTGCAAGAATTCCGACATAAAGTGGAAATAATCTGCAAAAGGAATGTGGCCCTGGGCAAGAGCCACTTTCCCCTGGTTTTGGGAGCTGCAGGCTGCTTGGAGCCTGGCAGGGACCAGCCAGGCCCAGTCCTCAGCAGTGCCTGCAGCACCAGATGCAGGAAAAAAATACAGCCTCTTGCGGTCCTGGGTGCTTTGGCACCTCTCCCAGGGTGCCCTTTGCAGCACCAGTGCAGCACTGGCTGCAACAGCAGAACCTCACAGGGATGAAAATGGCAGTTTCAGTCAGACCAGTGAGAACTGGAGAAGTGGTGTCATGGTGCAAATCTGAATGTAAAATCTGCTGGAGGTAAACTCCTTCACTGTATTTAGTGTCAGAGAAATGTTTTCTTCCCTCCTCAGTATTAACAAGATACACTTGGTCACCCCAGCTGTAAAGACTACCCTTTCTCCTACTCTCCTTCCCAAAGCCAGGGTGTTCTGCTACTAAACCATTCCAAGAAAAGCTCTTCCCAAAGCACATGCAAAGCCAGCTGGTGAGGAGCCAATGCCAGTGCATCAAGCTCAGATGGCCAGAGCAATGCCTGATAGTCCTGGTGCTGCCCTGTGCCTGCCTAATAACTTTTCCTACTTTACTACTACTTCCTACTTTTCAATTCTGGGGGGCTTTTAACTCTGCCTGCAAACCTCAGTCTGACTCAGGGCTGCTTAGCTGAGCTGCGTTTTACTGAAGACAAAATTCTGAAGTATGCTGTGATGGAGAAAAACCAGTGGCAGCCCCTGCCTGGTTTAATTTCTTTCCAATTTAAGCTTTTCCTAATTCCTTCTAATGTTACTATCAGGCAGCTTCATCACCGTTAGGAAAAAGGCGAGGAGCGCCGTGGACAGCACCTTTCATGTCACATCAGACAAATTAACCACCCACTTCAAAAACTTTTGGTGAGTCTCTGTTCCTCAGTGCCTATAAAATGCCCCGACAGTCCAGGGCTCGAATCTACAAACACTGAGATCTATTATTTATTTACCAAGTGTAAAAATCCCACGTCTCCTCCTTTCAGTCTAACCCTGTAGCCTGAACTTTCAGAAATCAATTTACATTTTAAAATTCCTTTATGAGTCCTTGGTATTCGACAGTGTTTTCTTTGCTCGCAGGGATCTGACAGGCTTTGTTCCAAGATATTTTTAATATTTAGAACATTGAAGAGATATTTAAAATATCAATTATCATGTTTGGATAAGTAGCCATTAAACATGCAGAGTAACCTACTTGAACTGCAAGTCTGCAGGCTAAAAGTGCCTCGCATTTTATATGACATTCTTCATCTGTGCTTTTCAAATCATTTTACAAGTACTAATGAATAAAGTTTATTAGCAATCTGGCCAAGGAGGAAAGAACTGTTATTCTCATTCTATGGCATGGAAATTGGGAGAAATTTGTGTGTAATCTCATTTGCACTCACTAGATGCCAAATGAACTCCGGTTCCTCCAAACCTCTCCAGCACTATAAAAAAATCATTAAAGTCATCCCACATGTACTTCAATTTCTGCCACGATGGGTCCTTCCATAAAAGTGAAGCAGATCCAACATCAAGCCCTGGCATTGCTGTGACACCCAGTCTGTGGTCCTCTTGGTAGTGCCAGGTCTGACCTCGGGGCTAGACTAGTCCCCAAGGCCACAATTTTGGCTAGAAAAGCTTTGTTGGAATTTTTTCGTCTCGTGAATTTTCAAATTTTTTTCTTCTGGATGTCAGGTGTATTCAAACTGTGTGTTTTAATGCTCCTTGTCTGACCTGAGTAGTTAGGGGCTTGCAGTAAAATAAAACTCTTAAGATCAAAAAACCTCTGAGGCCCATTCTTAGCATCTTTAACTGAAATGTTGCAGTCCAGCACCTGCAAACATTTGCACCTGAGCAAGGGGATGCATTTAAGCACATACTGAATCAGTAAGAAAGAAAGTATGAGAGGAGACCTGCCTTCTTACCTGAACCCCAACCTGTCTGGCTGAATCTGAGTTTGAATAGATTATCCAACTTTAAAGCCTTCATCATGGTGATTTTTTTTCCTGCTCAGAAGCACACGTATTTCTGTTGCTAATTGTAGCCCCAATTATTCTCTCTCATCCCACGGGGCAATAAATCAGCAAAGCAGCTGACCTACTAGTACATACACCTGGGAGGACCTTCCCTGCACAGGGTCCCCTCTAGTTTGGGATTTGGAGGGGACACTCAGTTCCCTGCAGATATTAAAAGCTCCCCAGGGCTCCGTTCTTGTGGTGCTCCAGTCGAGGGAGTTACACTAAGTGTGTCAGTAGGCGCAGGATTCGTCCCACGTGAAGGACAACTGTCACCTTATTAAATAGTGTTATCAATGATGGCCTGATGATGGCCGTGCCTCAGTTCACAGCTCTGCATTCAGAAATCAGAGCATCTCTGATCGAAAAGACCACTTTTTATAATCTCATCCCAAAAGGTTTTACATGCCGTAATACATCCCAGCGAGACCATTAGACAAATAGGGTCTTAAAATCTTATCTTGCTCAAACATGAGATTTTTGTAATCATAAATGCTAAAAATACCACTCATGTAAGAGCACTAACTGCAAGTGGGATCCAGGCTTGCCTTAAATTGCTGCAGTCCAGGAAACTCATAGTTAATAGATAACTCTCTTGACAAACAGCTCGGATGACAACATACCTATAATTATAGTTACATCTGATCATGTTGCCTGAGGAAAAAGGAAGGTGATACTGCAAGGGGCTGAGTCCTAGGCTCTCTCTTCCAACCAATGCTCCAGACCCTCTTGGACCTCTCTGGGAATTGCTGCTGACCCAGGAAGGAAGCTGCTGGAGATGTTGTACCCTCACCTGCACATCCCTAATTTCGTGAGCTGTGCGGTACCCGCTTGATACGGTGCTGGCAAAGTAGAGCAGCCTAAAAATGCAAGCAGGTAATAGAAGCAGGGTAGGTTTGATCTTGCGTCTTCTATCCCTGGGAGGTTTGCAGGACTGGCAGATGGGAAGCCAAGTACTTACGCCATCGTCATTACTACCCTGGTGTCGCTTGTGTGCCAGCTCCCCGGGGTGTGAGCAGGCTACCTTGGCTGTGCTAGGGACAAAAAGGCCAGTGATTGACAAGGTGGATGGAGAGAGGCCACCGGGCTGAGGAGGCAGTGGAGTTTGTGTCCTGTGTCCTCAGGGTCCATCCCGCTTGGTGCCACCCTCCTGTGGGCTATGCTGGCACCAGTTTGGGCCGCCCCTTGGCTTGTCAACGCATCCCTTTGGGATTTACTCAGTCTTTGGTTTGGTGATGCCTTTGCAATCTTAGGGTGTGAAAAACACCCAACACAACTGACTCAGCTGGGCAGGTTCCTGTCTGTCCCCTTTCTCTCCAGGCTGAGCATTTGTCCTGTCAAACAAGACCCCATCACAAGCCCATAGATTTAGGTGGACTGCTCTCTAACACGGAGTGAGTGGTGATACTCTCTATTTACACTGCTAGCAGAGATAGGAGCTTGTCCCCCTTGCATTAGCTCTAAATACTCTCTAGGTTCCCAGATGAATATTCCCCTGATGAATATTCTTGCATGATTTTACAACATTTTTTTTTGGCTGAGACAGTAGCATTTCCTAATGTGTAAATTTGCCCTTTTTTTTTT
>NW_009970726.1:12424934-12442352 GCF_000747805.2 Chaetura pelagica | reverse complement strand
TTTCCCTATGCATAAGTATTAAATTCTATCAACAATTAATTGTTTCATGTGTCTCAGACAAAGTGTAATCAACAGAGAGGATGGTGGCTGAGTGTGAAATGACAGAGTGACATTCTATGCTTAAATAAGCAAACTACACCCCAATTGAACAATGGCTCGAAAATGTTTCCATAATAAGGGTGCATAAATTACCCCCATTACTTGGAAAGCTCTTGCATCTTACCAGCCACATTTCTAGTATTCACAAGAGCTGATACACTCCAATCATGATAGACATGCCTCTGTTACAGTAATTATAAAATGCTTTGTGAAAATATCATTGTGTCTACAGAGCTACTGAAGTTGTACGGTCTCCTTGGTATTTGTTTATTGCCTCTGTGAATTTTAAAAAAAACATAATTAAAAGGAGGAAGAATAACTACATTTGGAAAAGGCTAGATCACTTTTTGAGATTTATTCTTTGCAAGGGAAAAAGAAAAGATATTTCAGGTTGTGCCAGTACATGATAGGCACCAACTGGGTAATGGAGGGGGGGTGATATCCTGGAAAAACACAGGCAATAAATCCCCTTTGGATGAAAACATTTCACTAAGATACACTGATGGTTTCCCATGGTCGATCTCTATTGCATATGTGTGTGTCCATTCGTGTGAGAAGGGGATGGGAGCAGAAAGGCTTTATTCTGAGAGGGCCAAAGACACCGGAGCTGGTGCTGCTGATGCTGCTGCCCCCGGCTCCACAGAGCCCTTGGACCCTGCAGAGGGTGAAAAATTCACTCTCCTCTCTTGCTCTCATCTGCAGATGGAAAAGGAATTGCTAGTCAGTGCAAAAATATCTTTTTTATTATTATTATTTATTTTATTTCTGGGTTCCTACAACTGGAAAAAATACCAACTTTTCTTTTTCTTCTGAAAGGAAATCCTGATCCGGTCCAGCCAAATAGAGCCCTTGAAATTATTTATTCTGAGACAATATATCCATTCATGAAATGTTTTTTTTTGCTCTCAAATGTTTCTTTTAGTGGGGTAAATCTAGTGATGTAAAGCTATAAAAAGGAAAATTAAAATTCTTTTAGAATTATCTGAATATCTGGAAAACAATTCTATTAATAAAGAAATAAAAAAAGCAACCCACAGCAATAAAGGATGTATGATACATTTTAATTTCATGGCTAAATTCATCATTACACCAAAGTAACAAAAAGCACCTGACTTGCACATGATTTTGGTCCTTATTACAATTGCTGGATTCATTTAAAAAGATTGTGTTAACTTTATTTTAATAGTACAAGGGTCTTGAAGTATAAGTACTTCCAAAATTAAAATCAGTCAATATAAACAAAAGTTTTTAACAAAATGAAACAGCTTAAGGGGTTGTTCTGAATTAATTTTAACATGTAAAGGAACAGGAAAATGTATTTGCGTTGTGTTATTGTATTTTTTTATTATAAGGACATACAGGGAGACAAATTTTCCACAGACAGTGAAGTGCAGTGTCAAATAATAAACAGACTCAGTTTTAAAAAATTTGTCCAGTTTTAACAAGCAAAGGTCTGAAAGGCATCACCTGTATTTCAAATTAAACATAGCAAGCCCTTCCAGGTTCCTGGAAAACCTGATCCATACGCTAAGATGTTGTATGTTAATTTATACAGCAGAGTTCTTAACATCTGACATGGGCTGTAACATTACAAGTTGTGCTATGACTTTATTAAGGGATGATTTCCAAAGCCCTAAAGGATACTTATTATGTTGTAATATATATTTCCGAAGAGGATTAGGTCTGTGATGCTAAAACCTAGACGTTTTAAAAGCGAGTTTACTGAAATGAAAAAGATTACATATGTCCCTTTGTGCTGCACCAGGTAGAGCTTTTTCACCTTCGTTTCAACTGAATCGGAAACCTCAGCAGTATCACGAGTGAGAAATGCATTTAAAATCCCTTGGAGTTTCATTACTGCCATGGGATATTCCAGAAAAGGAGCTGGGGCTTGTGCTGAACCACAAACTGAAAAGCCAACGATGGGGAAAACCTGGAAAAACTAGGGAAAAAGCCAGCAGCCATCTCTTCCTGCAATGGGTTAATGCTAAGATCAGACTGAGCAGCAGCTGGATTTCAAGGATTGTGTCTGATTTTTTATGCTAGATTTTGAAAAGGCTTGAAAAAGTTGAAAGAAGAGCAAAAATGATGAAAAAGTTCAGGAAACTTGACGTGTGAGAGAAGACTGATGAAACTGGGTTTGTTTAATTTGGGGAAGAGAGGACAGGTAATGGTTTTCCAAGATGTAAAAGGCTGTTGCAGGGAAAAACACCATCAGTTGTTCTCCAGATCCACTGGGGGTAGAATGAGAAATAAGGAGCTTAATTTGCAATGAAAAAAAAAAAAAAGAAAAAAAAGAAAGAGAAAAAATGTAGGTTAGATATTAGCTAAAATGTCAAACTCTAAACTCTAAGGAGACTTAAGCACTGGGAGAGGTTACCTGGGAGTATTGTAAAAAATCTGGCACTGGAGGTTTTTGAGGCTGGGTTGGAAAAGCAGCAGGGGATGCTCCTAATATAGGGAGCTGCCATGGACATGGGACACAGTGTGTCCTTCAGGGCTCACCCAGCCCCTCAGCACTGCCCGTTCATTCCCAAAGAGATAAAATGATTTGATTTACCTTCATTGCAGAATAGTCCGATCAGGTTGGGATTTTCAGACCACAGCACTTTGTTTGAAATTTTTCAGTTACCAGCATCAGGATAAACACTTTTCTCCTCACATTTTGTTGACATTTCCCCTCTCAGATTCCTCCTTATTTTAATACCAACAAATATATTTACATATATATATATATATACACACACACACACAGGGACCTTGAGCAACCTGGTCTAGTGGGAGGTGTCCCTGCCAACGCAGGAGGGTTGGAACTAGATAATCTTTAAGGTCCTTTCCAACCCAAATGGTTCTATGATGGTCTTGTGATACATATATGTGGCTTTTAAATAGAAAAATGGATTATTACCTTGACTGAAGAGATTTTGCATTATATAGCTGTAAAAGCAAAAAGCCTTTTGTTTTTTCACTCCCTGTATCCCCCAGCCAGGATCTCCTACAGTGCGTGTTCCCTGGAGCCCAGAGACCAAACCAAGCTTACATTTCCCTGTGGGATGGCTCAGACATGTCCCAGTCCTTGTCACTGAACTCTGCTGTATCTCCAAGGTCACTTCATGCTCTCAGACAAGGAGATACAGGATATTTGTCAATACTGCCTTTCTCCTGCAGGCAAAATGCAAGTTTTTGTCATTATGGTAAAACTTATGTGTTCATCAGAGAACTGTTTCAGAGACTCATTTGAGATGGTGTCATGAGCTCTCGTAGGAATTGAAGCCCCAACAATCCCATCACACCTGGGGTTTTGCAACAAAAATGAGTGAAATCTTATTTTTTTCTCATGTAAACTGAAGACAGTGAAGGAACAGGAAAGAGAAAGGGAAAGGGAAAGGGAAAGGGAAAGGGAAAGGGAAAGGGAAAGGGAAAGGGAAAGGGAAAGGGAAATGGGAGGGAAGAGAGGAAAGGGAAAAAGGGAAAGGGGAAAGGAAAGGTTAAGCTTTCTTTTATTTAGGACTGCGTTAAAAAAAAAAAGTAAACAACACATGGACAACAGAAGTATTTACTAATGTACAGCATGAAGGCATTTAGCACTGATATAAATAAAAGACTAGAAGAAATTAAGGATGAGATTTCCACTGCCAGGCTTAGCCCAGCCCTGCAAATGGTAACTGCTGTTCTCTTCCCTCTCTGTTGTGGTCACTGCTCACTCCCACTCCTGGGTTTGCACCAAGGACTGTGTCCTGCCACATACATCCCCAACATCCCCCCCAACCCCTCCCCGGGCTGCAGGGCAGACCCAGGAGCTGATGAGGGTATTTTTTCTATAGGTTGGAACACTGAGCACCAGGCTTTGTGGATGGCTGGAGTGGGAGAGCAAGGTCATAGAGGAAGGGAAGCTCATGAGCTCATAGGCCAGTGACTAGAGCTGTCACCTGAGAGAAAGGATCCTGCCCCTTGCATTGAATCTGTATTTTATATTAATCCATCAGTAGGTAAAACCATGGAAAGGCTGGAGGCATATTTCCCCTTTATCCAGCAGTCAAGCCACTGGGTTTGGTGAAGCTCCTTCCTGGGGGCTGCAAGGTGCTGGCTGCACAAGGAGTGCTGCAGGTTCAGCCTCTCACCCTTTGTTGTAGCCAGATTTCCAGTCACAGGGAAAAAATGCCTTTGTCTTTATCAGGGCTGCTGAAAAGCTGTGCAAATTTTCAATGTGTTTTAAATTTATGAGATGAAAAATAGAGGAGGGATGTGAACAGAGCACATTTGCACAGGGGCTCAGCTTGAGAAGAAGTGTGTAAATCTGCACGCTTTTCATCCAGCTCTGTTCTCTTCTCAAAGAAAATCCCCAGTGAAATACTATTCAGGAAAGAGTCACTTTCAAATACGGGAAATGACAGTGCTTTTAAAGTGGCATCTACATGCCCCAAATCCAGGGAAATCTCAAAGATAGAGCATGAATTTGCTCTCAAGCACTGATGCCATAATACTTTCAAACACAGAATAAAACTGTATCTGATAAAAAAGTTGCATGCCATGGTCCATGTACCAAACAGAACATGATTGTATCTTCTCCATTAAACCAAACATTTCTCTTACACAGTAAAAACTGAACAAAAATCAGCAAGAACTGAGTTAGTAAAAAAAAAAAAAAAAAAGAAAAAGCATCCATAGGTGCTCTCGGGAATGGAGGATGCTGTGTAAAAGTGACGTGCTATCAGCTCACAGTCAGGTCGTCCCAAGATAAACAACATTGTCAGGTCCCTCACCAGCACAGAATTGCTTGTTTCTGTCTGTTTGCAAGCTATTTGCCCACTACTCATAGCCCTAAATTGTGCTTTTCACAATTTTTTTTGACAAGGTACACCAAAGGATGATCCAGGATACTAGGAATATTGTGGAAAGAAAGCATCCCTATTTGCCCTGATAGCAGAAAGCTTCTGTTCAGAACTGCACACCACTATATTATCTTGTTGGTTCCAGATGCTGCCAATACTTTCAGAATTTTCAGCACCAGATTTTCCCCCACCATAATAAAGAACTTTTATCATGGTCCTTTCTTACTATTTCTCCCCCACAAAATCCTTTTTTAGAAAGAAAGTAGAACAAGGCTCCTCTTCCGCTCTGCAAACCTTTGTATCAACTCCCAAGCCTTTTCTGTATACCTGGGGTCCCTGGCCTGGCTCCTCTCCCTGTCCTGCAGCTTCTGTAACACATTTTCACTCCACTTTCTCCCACCTCCACAAATGTGTATGTATCCTGAAAAAAAAAAAAAAACCTGAAAAATAAATAAATAAATAAATAAATAACCCCCCTCAAATAAATCAGAGTTAGCACAAAAGCATCAACTTTCCAGATTTTCTGTTGAGTTGAGTATTTTATCTGCAAATGTTTTGTTCCTGCATCCCTCTGTCCTCAACATTTCCCCCACTGTCTTGCTATTCCCCAACCATCTCTATCCTGCTCTTTGCATGGCCCTGTTTTCATTCCTGCCTGTTACCTCAACTTGCTGTTGCTCAGAGCTTCTACCCATCCCTCCATGGCAGCTCACAGACTGATCGGACACATGGAGAAAGGTTTGGCTGCACCAAGCTGCTTGTTCAGCCCGTGGCTTTGCTGCCTCCTTCCTTCCCTGTGGCAGAATGGCTGCTACATTTGAGGGATGTCCACCAAGTCATGACCTGGGGTTCAGTCTCCCTTCCCTGCACCCAGGGTGTCTCTTGCCACCTGACTTAGCACCCCAAACCAGAGGCTTCAGAGAAGCCAGCAACATGAACCTGAGCTCCAATATTTGAATTTTTTCTCATTTCCTCTCTTTTCTGCTCCTGTTTCTCAGTGCACATCTCAAGTGGATCCTGCAGTGGATTCTCTTCACCACGGGCCTGCTCCCTCACCAGGCACTGCCAACATTGGGGGCCACGAACATCTCAGTTCTGTATTGAAACAAGAGAGAAACAGTGAAAACCAGACCCAGCTTCGCCACCACCCGCTCCTGCTGGTGAGGTAAGCACTTCTACACCATGGGCTCTGCATCCATATGACTCTGCCTTTGTTCATAACTCAATCCTGCCAGCCTCTGAACTATTTTTATTGCTCTCCTCTGAATAATTTTCAATCTGTCACTATCTTTCAGGTAATGTGGTGCCCATAATTAAATACTGCAGGCGCTGCCGCACCAGAGCCATATGCAGACGGACTATTACCTTCCTGTGCTGTGATGTGATGTCTTCAGCCCCAAATCAAATTGGCCTTTTTTTACTGCCATATCTCAAGGCAAACTCATGTCTAATTTACTCCCCACTATCATCTCTAGATCTCTTGCAGCATTACTGCTGCTCAGGTTTTTATCACTGATTGAATATCTGGGTTTTAGATTATTTTTTTTCCATGAATGTAGTAGCTTCTGTTTTCTGTGTTGAATCTCATTTTATTCTCCACTCATTTTTCCTACCTTTTCAGACTCCTTTACCTTATTTTGCTCTCATCTTTGGAATTTCCAAATGCACTCAGCTTAGCCTAGTTTGCACATTACATCAACAAACCATTCACTTCTTCTTTTAGATCATTAAAACAGCTGGTGGAAGCTTCCCAACTGGGCAAACCTTTTCAGCACATGCCTCTAACTTTTAGGAATCAATAGGTCTTGGGTGTAGGATGAAGTACTTGCAGGCACACTTGTCAGTTCAGCTGTAATAGGGTGAGCATCCTTCATGTTTGAAGTGCAGCAGGTATTTGTGGTGGGGTTGTGGGGGCATGGACAGCATGATATAGGACAGAGGACTGGATGTACTGAATGTCACAAGTGAAACAAACTCATCATGGGCTGCCAAGTGCATCCAATCATCCTCACCTGCACGGTCAGGGCTTGTGTCAGAGTCTTGCCCCATTGAGATGCCACCAGAGCCTTCCCCGGATCAGCTGGTTGCTGTTCCTCAGGTCCTTCTGCTGAGAGATGTTTGAGACCACGTCAATCTGAATTAACGTGGGGAGGAAGACGCCGGGAGAGAGCAGCGACTGTTTCATTAACATCCAAGGATTCGACTGAGCAGTCCTGAACTGTGGTCACGTGGATAATCCCACGTCTTCTGAGCGTCAGACCTTAATTCACAAATTTTGTATTACTATTAAAAGGAACTAAGAACTGGTTGGTTATGGTTTGCTTTTCATAAATCTCTGCTGCTTGTTTGCTCTGTTAACCTCTAAGTGCCTGATCCCGCCGAAGTCAATGGAGAGATGCCCTTTTGCTTCTCATCATCCTCTGATTTGGCTGCAAGGATTTAACTACCTGGAGAAAAATATCTGGAATATTTACAGTGAAATAAAATCAGTCCCAACAACTGAAATTCACTATTTGGATAATCTGCTCTAAAGTAAAAGGCATCTGGTTCTGGAAAATTCCTCTCGGAAGATAACAGTGATTATTCTGAATCAAACCACATTTATCTGGGGATACTTCCCTTGTGGAGAGGTGCTCCAGAGCAGCTGCTTCTCAGCAACTCTTTTTATGGCAGTAAGACTTTTTTTTTAAGAATTTCTAATTTTGGCCAATTTCCCCACACAAACAAGCCTCAACTGATGCTCCTCTTTGTTCCTTTTGCTGTACCTGTATTTGTTCCAGTTACTGTACCTGAATTGGTACAGTAAATCTGTTGCCTTTAGTAGAAAAAAAAAGCAGAAACTGCTTTCTTCTGACATCAGTAATATCTTCTTTTTAATTTTTCTACAGCTCTTTATCTTTACAAAAATGAAAGAAGAGAAATTGCCAGTACTTCAGGAAATTTATTGGCTAATTTGTATAGCAGCCAGAAATCCAGGTTAGGTAGTTTATATATGTTCTGATTTTGTAGAATCAGACTGAATTGTCTTATTTATTCTGTGTGTCCTTAAGAGATTCCAGTTCAGATCCTGCAGATATATGAGCAAGCATGTTTGTTGTAGGATTGCTCATGAAAAGTCAGTTTAAAGTATATATGTAAGAATATTTTAGAAAAACAAACTGTGATGATGAAGAAGGCTGGTTGATGGCAAGCTGGCTCCTGGTAGGGAGGCTTCAACCCACTCAGTCAGGCAAGAGCAATACAAACCCTGACCTGTTTGTCCACTCAGACGAACCCACACAACCTCAGGTTTGAGGAACAAATGCTTACATTAAACAGCTCAGCATTGATGCACTCTTCACAAATAGTATTCCAGAAAACACTGTGCAAGAATATTTGACAATAAACAGCTCAGAAACCTATATTACCCTCTCAGACAGTCTGTGACCAAAAAACAGGAAAAAATTGAATGCATATTTTGCCCTACATTTTTCTACAGTTTTTAACTTTGTTTGCTAATTTATTTTACTAAGTGTTCTGACCTTCCTACGAAAGTAGCCCCAACTTCTTTTATTCTTCTTATTAGGGATAGATATCTAGAAGAAATATAATTCAGCAGTCCAGCCATTTTTTGATTCACCCCTAATTTAATCCCCTTCTAATTAATTAATGGGCCTACTGTCTCTCCAGAATATCTTTTCCCTTTGATATAGGTTTTAAAGCCCTTTTTAAGTTCTTTGGTTAGCTTTAAATTCTCCTTTTTTTTTTTTTTTTTCCCCCCTTATTTTTATTATTTCCCCTATAATCCCTGACTGAATTTGAGTATGCTTGTTTGATTCCTTCCCCTTCCCCCTCTTGCTTTCTAATTTTGACTACAGCTTTCCCCCCCTCCCTTTTTTTTTTTTTTTAATTAAAAAAAATTAAAGCCTCAGATCTTTGCACAGTCCCTCATGAAGCCACATTGGCCGCTTCTTGTTCTCTCCGTTCTTCATTTTGAGAGGAGCAGGAGTCTCTTGCAGCTTAATTATGGTTTCTTGCAGGATTCCCCCTGCTTCCTCTCACGCTGGTGGCTGTACAGTATTCCTCCTCCTCCACAGACTTTTGTTAAATACAGTAAGTATGGTGAGTACCAACCTTTTGGATCTACCAGATTTCTCCCTCGTTGATATATAAAAATACCTGCTTATGGATTTACATCCAGGGGGGCTTTTTGCTGCCTTGTTTCTGGCATTAAATCTGCTTCCAGAAGGACCAGGGGATGTTGTTCCTTTTGTTATTAGCTTCAGCACTTGATTTTTAAATTTATTTTTCCCAGGAAAATGCAGCTACAAGGTTGCAATTGTTCCATGGTCAACGTTCTGGTACATTTTATTTATTTCACTTGAATATAGAGGAAACCAGGGCCAGATCCTGAGTAAGGGTAAATCTCTGCAGCCTTTATGCTCCCTTAGAACTGCTTTCTGCAGGCAGCAGATGCAGCTCAAAGTTCCTCAAGACACTTGGGAGCTATTTCAAAGCCCTTCTAATTTTCCTGATCATATTGGCACTCCTGGGTGCTAGTTTACTGGTAGCTTAGGTTCTTGTTGTTGTTGGTTTTTTTCCCTCTATATATAAACCTGCAAATGTTGATAGCTTCAGTTTCTGGAATCAACTCTCAGTCCTCATGAAGCTGTTTTAATTAGAATGGGAGGGCTCTGTTAACTAAAAGTGGAAGAAATATTGATATGAGGATGCTCTGAATTGTGCTCAGCCTAGTAAGTACTTTGTAACTCCTTGTGAATGCTGAAATAAGAATTTTTAAACACAGGTGGAGGAGTTTAACTTTTTCCCTCTTTATTTAAATATATTTTTTCTATTCCCCTTCTCCCCCCCTTTTTTTTCCCCCTCCATCACCTACTGCCACGACCTAAAAATCTTTTGTTCTCATATCTGCAAAAGACCACGTTCCCAGCCACTCATTCTCACAAGAGGCTGGGAAACCCAGCAGGTTCACGGCATCTTCCCCGTCCCTGAGCCCACATCGGGTGCTCTTACGGTCCCGTCCTATTTATTTACACCCACTCCGTTTTAGTTCCTCGCTCTTTTCCTCCGCACAGCCTCGGCCCCCTGCTTTCCTTTCCCGCTGCCTGTCGTGCCAGCAGGCTCTGGAGGGTAAATTGTTCACCCGGGACAGCCGAGTCGCGTTTCCTCTTCTCCTGACAATCGCTCGGGCTGCTCATCCCTCTGCGCTCCCATGAGCTGCTCTCCTCGCAGCCTGGGATGCTTCTCCCGAGCTCAAGCACTTCCCAGCTGCTTTGGCTTCCTCTTCCATGAGACTTTTCCTCCACTTTTGCAGCAGATTTGCAGCCATTCGGGCTTTGAGGTATTTTTGCCGTGGGGTTGGGGGTTTTGTCCCAGACCCAGCCTTGCAAGGGCTGCCCCAATATTGACTCCCAGTCCTCCTGGATGTTTTATTTTATTTCATTCAGTGTTGGCACCATATGGCAACTATGGCAACTGAATATATAACCCTATTCATTTTCTGCCTTCAGTCTGGCCTATTAAAAGGCTCCATGCTCTGGTCTGGAGGAAAAAAAAGAGTCAGTCCTATAGGGCACAGTGATAGAAAAGTTTAAATAACACTGAACTGCCCCTGAAGTTTCTCTTTTCTGATATGACTAGCAGGAGAAAAAAAAAAAAAAGGTAAATATATTTAACAAGGTTTTACATTGGGCAAGCAAATAATACATGATACTGAAGGCCTAACAGGTTAGTTTTAATTAATAATACAATTATAGTAGATATAAAACCATAGCATGTGAAAGGCCCATCAGCAAAGTATTTCTGTTTATCTTTGTTTCATTTTAGTTGCAAAAAAGGCTGGAACCCACTGCTTCTCCTAAATCCAGCTGCTTTATTAGCAACTGGCTAATAAAGGTCAGAAATTAATGTTGGAGGGAAATATTTAAAAGCATCCCAGTGACTTAGGGACGTGTGTCAGCTGGGACACATAATTTATTTAGGCATTTTCAGAAGCTGCAACTGGAGTGTGCACTTGATCACATGAGTAGTTTTAGTTGCACACTCCCTTTGAATGCAAGTTAAAGTTACTCATGTGCATAATTCTCTCCAGGACTGGGCCCTATGGCTGCTTCTTCCTTCTGAAAAGATGCTGAGGGAACTAATTTTTCTGATGATTAATCTCCAACACTGCACCTGCAGTGACTATTTTCACTTGAATGAGAAGAGATTGATTTATCTGGCTATCTTTCTGTCTGTCTCATTATCCATCTCCTGTACCATCTCAGTACCTCAAAAATGTGGATGAATTTATCTTCCCAAAAGCTGTATGAGGCAGGGTGGTATTATCTCCACTGGCCAGATGGGGAGATCAAGGTAGGAAGCAGCAAAGTGATATGCCCAAGGTCATGTAAGAAGTTGGTGGCAGATCCAGGCAGTGCAAAGACCTTTCTAGATTCCCAGATCCTTGCCATAATCCCAGTACCATCCAGACTGCTTTTTAGATCCTCTGAAAAGGATTAATAAATCCTGCTGCTCAAATCCCAACTCCTGCTCATGGAGGACCAAAACCACACTGTGGTCCAGGATCAACTATTTCTACTCCCTTAGCAGAGCACTGCAAACCACAGGTCTCCTGACCTACATGGGGCTACATGGGAGCTGGAAGAAAAGAACAGCTCCTCTTATTCTTTAAGAATAAGAAAAATATCTCCATTAAAACTAGGACTGAAAGTATACATCTCTTGAAGTTCCTCTCTGAGTCCTTGCAGCACTGTGCTCAAGTTTGGCTGGAGCAGCAGGGGGGAAGGAGAGCACAGGAATGCTGGGAGGAATCCCTGTCAGAGGCATGGCATGGGCAGAGCAGCCACGCCATGGGGAGGGGTCTCCTTTGGATGGGTGAATACCTGAGGGACCAGCTGGAGAAAGGACACTGATGGACCCACTGGGTATTCCCAATGGGAATTCCAACCCTGCACACAGGGAGTTGAAGGACTCTGTCAGTGGTTGTGCCTCTGGTGGCTGGAAAGCAATCCAGTCCTGGCCATGCTGTGTGGAAAGCCCCTTGGCAAATACCCTTGACACAATATTTTTTGCATGAGTATTTCAGCATTTCTGAGTGCAATTCCATGCCAGCATGAAGGAATGCAAACCCATCCGTCTTCCAAGGTGACCAACAGAGAGCAGCTCCAGAGTAAGGAACACCTATCCCAATGTGTGGTCTGCTGAACACTCAGAGGAACCTTGGCTTCTTGCCTGCCTCCAAATCACAGCTTGAATCCAGGTTGTCCATAGTACTGAGGGGTGACCCAGAGACTGGTGCTTTCTGTCCTACTCGTTCAGCCCTGAACTGTTGATCCCACCAGGAGCACACCATGGCTGAGGCCATCTGGCAAGCTCTCAGGTATCCCAGGGTCAGCAGGGGGCCATTTCTGTGGACACTGGTAAAGGTGGACACAAACCAGAGCACTGAGCCCAGGGCAGGGCTTCCTGCAGAGCTGTTGCCCAGACAAATGCAGGTGACAGCAGAGATCAGCTCTGGCAGGTGACACCACCGAAATCACAGGCTTGCCAGCCTGAGCTCCAACAGCAAATAGACAAACAGCACTAATTAAATTCCAATAGCACCAGCTTTAATTAACTTTTTTGCTGTCCTGGTGCCCAGTAGCACCTCCTACCCCCAGCACCAGGAGGACCACGCTGCAGTGGCCACCAGCTGATGGATGTGGCACCGTGGCTTCCTGGGTGCCCAGGCACAACCTGGCTGGGTGCCAGCATGGCTGCTGGGGACAGCAGAGCCCACAGCAAAGCTGCCTTTGTCCTCTTGCCCCAGCCCTAACCAGCTCCCAGGAGGAAAGCCCCACAGAAACCTTTTTTAGAATGCATGGAAGGAGGAACTGGCTCACCACAGGTTAACTTTTCTGGGCATGTCAGCTCCATTGCTTTCAACAGGGCTACAAGCTCGGAGGACTTCACCTTTCTTTTTTCTTAATGTGTATCTTAATGTGCAGTCGATGGGCTAGTTATCTTGTCAGGGGCCTGGGGTAAGCAGGGGGCTGATGGGCGACGGCAGCCAGCAATAGTTCTTCACGTGCTGCTTTGTAGTGTGCACCCAAGTATTACAAGCCTGGGTCCAATACAAATAAATAATTAAGCACATTTCCTGGGGCAAGAAAATGAAGACTTGGAGGAGCTGTGGCAGGAATGAATAAGTGCAAGACCTCTGGACCTGCAGCGCACGCACGCAGCGTGTGGCTGACAGGGGGTTTCTTGCAGCCAGCACATCAAAAGGCTCCAGAAAACTGCTGTGCTGGGTGTCACGGAGAGGTGAGGCCTTGACCCCCCAGCCTGGCTGGAGAGGGACCTGGCACAACACAAGCCAGGGGGCTTTGGAGCACTCCTATGAAGCTTTGCTGAGCTTCAGATGGTGTCATTGATTTCAGCACATTGGGCTGGGAGTGAAGACGATGACAAAGGCCTTCCTCTTCCTCAGCCTCACAGGTGGAGGGTGGGAAGCAAGTCAACCTCAAGGCAGGACCCCAGGGGAGAAGTGAGTTGTGTCCTGTGTCCCCTCAGAGCTCCTGCCTCTCTCCAGAGCTGGGTCTGCTCCCATCTCCCACCCCAGCCCACCCACTCCTACTGCCCCACTCCTGAGACCCAGTGCACATTTATTTCCTCTAGAAACATTGGTGCAAGCCTTAAGAAAGGGGGCATTTTTAGCTGTTGGTACTGAAGATCCTCCCATCACGTGGGCTGCTGTGCTGGGAGAGCCTGATATGCAGAACCGCTGCTTGGCACATGGTATGTGTGCTTGGAAAACGTGTTAGTGTAGAAGTCATCCTTTTCCAGACAAGACCCAGGATGCCTCCTAAATCCATTTCCAATATGTAAAACAGAGTGGGGTGGTTGGGTAATGGGTAGCAAGAAGGTTCTGCACACACCAGTTTGGTCAGCTCACTGCTGCAGAGGGACACGGCCAAGATTAGGCCCCCAACTTGCCACTGGATCCTCCAGCCAGGTTTTTTTGGTGCAGACTGGAGCCTTGGAAGAGATTTCACCACTTTGGAGAACTGCATTTTTGAAGCAAGGTCTGCACCTCATGGCAGATTGATGCAGAATAGGATGCTCCCAAAGCACCACTTGGGTCTGCACAGTTGCCATCAGCTCCACCACAGGACCATTGTAAAACAGACACAGGGTATCACTGTTTGAGTCTGCATTTCAGCCTATCCTTTTCCAATACCCTGAATTTTTCCTCTCTCTCCCTGTGGATTGTTTTAAACTCACCTTTTATTTAATTTCCTTTGAGGATCTCCAAAATACGTGTCCTCCTGACAGTAAGACAAGTGCAAGATGAAATAGTGGTAAGCTGATGAGGTTAAATACAAGTAATAAATTGTCTCATCCAGAATTTTTTCATATTAATTTAAAGTTATTTTTCCTGTCAGAATACCAAATGAAATTATATCAACCAGTATGATGGCATCTCACAGATTTGACAGCTGTTTTATGCTCTAATAAGTAGTCTACAGCTACACCCACACATTTCCTTCGAAGTTGTTATCAGCTTCTGGAGCTATTGCATTCAAGCCCTGAGAAAATGATAAGGAATGCATTGATAGAAATTAGCCCTATAATAAATATTAGTGCTGGACAGAGATAGAGCAATTTAACGTACGTTCACCAACATCAATCACAGTCTAGACTCCAGGTAAGAGAATGCAGAAGCTACTAGTGGTACTTCCATTGTCAGACACCTCTATATGACACCATTCAATATTTAGGAATCACAGCTTTTACTTGTGGAAGGACCCAGGTCTCTTGAAGCTAGAAACATCTCTGAGGCCAAGCTGCTTCTGATCTGAGTGATCTTGGGTTTGCTACAGAAGAAGGAGAAGAGCTGGTTGTTGAAAAAAATAACCCAAACCCCGGAATTAAGTCTTTACAGACTTCTATGAGGTCTCAGGACTTCCACCCAGAAGGATATAGTGTCCAGCAGGAAGCCTAAAGCCCTCCTATCCCTATTTTAGGGACATGGTTTAGCAATGGACACAGTAGTTTAAAGCCATTAGCCCTGGTCCTATTGTTATACACCCTTGTAAAAAGTCCCTCCCCAGCTTTCCTGTAGACCCTTCAGTTACTAATAGGCTGCTATAAGGTCTCCTCAGCATCTTCTCTTCACCAAATAATAAAATAAAGCAGCTTAGATTATATGAGGTGTGTTTTAAATATTAACTCTGAGTGCCCAACTGAGCTTGATGCATAAGGACAATAAGCCCTTAAGAAAATCCCTTTTTTAAACTGTGTCAAGATGCTGAGTTCACTTCATCTTTGGGAGCAAGAAGAAGTTCTATCAAATCCCTGAAATTTTCATAGCATAAAATAAGTCTCAGCAAGAAGAGAGTTGAGCATTTAGAGCATTTAGAGGGGTGATATGAATGTCACAACATGTGCCACTTTCTCCTGCAGTGTCCATGGAACTGGTGGACTACATACTGTCTGAAAGATGTTCTGGATACTTTCTGGAGATTTCCCCATATATATTATCCAAACAGGACCTTCCATACAAACCTGTGACTTAAAAAGAGTCTAAAACCCTGAAAGAATCACTGCAAATGAAAACTCATTGGGAGAATTGGAAGAGTATCTCAGAATGACTCTGGTGATTCCAGGTCACATTAACACACACAATGCTCTACATACACACAAGTTATATCCCAGGTATCATCACATTTTATGTAGATGCTTTTCTTCCTTGTTCATCCAGTAGGGCAGGTCTGCCATGAGACCGTGCAATCCCTCCTCACTTACAGATTCTGACAACTGGAAGTGTCTGGAAAACAATTCCACCTGTGTTTTTTGTGTGCTTCAAATTAATCCTTCCTAATTTCTGGCCCAGTCAGGACAAGATCTTGATCTCTATGGGGGAGGTAACAGTATTGTCCATGCAGACACCAACTTGTTGCTGACAGCCCTGCTAAGGCAGTGTAACCTACCTGCCTTCCTGAATACAGACATTAAAAATCAACTTCCTATCAAGCTAAAAGAATATTTTATTAAAGCCAGTTGTCATATAGAACTAAATCCCATAGCTATGCAGTATGAAAGAGGCTTTCAAGCTGACTCTCCTTGAACTGTGGCAGCTTAAGTCTTGTTGCCATTTCTGAAGCCCATCAGGAAATCATTTGAAGGCCTGAAAGGCTGAGAATCTGTGTTTTAATCTGGACACAGAAGTGAAAGATCTGATGGATGATCTCAGCTATTTGGTTTTTTTGTCATCATCTTAAAATGAATCAAGGAGCTGTTTATTCAGCTTCATGAAGGCAGGGCTTTCTCAGATATATCCACAGTTGTTTACAAGTTTTTAAGGAGAGATGGAAGACCCTTCCTGAAGAGAAATAGCCTGAACTGGTGATATTATTTGCTAGTTCTATCCCAGCAATATTTCAGGAAGCCCCTGAAATTAGACATTAAGTTGTGTACCAACATGTCGTACAAAGCATGAGCTCTGTCCTTACTATTCAAAGGACAACAGGTGGATAAAATAAGCAGAGGAGACTGAAGGGTGGAGGAGGAAAAAGAAAAAAGAGGAAAAGCAAGAGGGAAATAAAGTCTACAGTGACAAAAGAAGATTTAATTTTTAAATATAAAACAGATCAGTAGACAGACCTGCACACCCATCGGAGAAGACAAACCAGGAATCTCCCAGACTCGAGTAAATCTGGAAACTTTGGGTCAAATGATGGCCAGGCCCAAGGTGCTCCAAGGAAGCACTGCACTTGATGGTGGAGCTGCAGAGAAACATTTGGAGGATGCACAAAAACATGTAGCAATGGCCATGGCCACCCAAGGCAGAAACAGGCTTGAAGTCAAACCACAAAACCCATGCTCGGTCTTAGAGGCTGGGAAACATCTCGCACCATGGAGACTTTGTAAAGTCAGTGAGAGGTGAGTGACTGTGCCTACAGCACATCCTTCCTGGTGTCCCAGCCTCTGACTCCCACTAAGGAGGGGGCAGCTCCCTCGTGTTCCACATGTGATACTCCAAGGCTCTTCCCCAGTACTTTTAAAACCCTCCACAGTGCAGCTGATCTGGGCAGGAACATACTGACAGGTTCCCCCCTAAGGAGAAGCAGTGTTAACCTGAAAAGACTCCTCTATGGAGAGAACATGCAGCTTTCCTCTTCCTTACAGGCTCTGGATGGGGGACAGCTAGAGACAGTCAGATCATCATGTCTGCCCCTCTTTTGAACCTGGAAAGCAGCAGATAGGTGGGTTTCCTGAGCATTTAAGGATTGATTGTAGAGTAGAAGCAAAGGGTGGGGACAACAGGAGAATCACTCATTGTGGGGAGGAATCAAGAATGATGGAATCTGAAACCAGTATCTACCCTGTGCACCATGCTATGATATCACATGAGAAAGCCTCACAAGTACAACCCCCCCAGCTGATTGTCAAGGAGGAAAGCCTGAGATGGAGTCAGAGATCTTTCTGACTGTTCTCCTCCCTC
>NW_009970726.1:12407906-12424904 GCF_000747805.2 Chaetura pelagica | reverse complement strand
GCTGTGCTCAGCACTACTAAGTTATTTCTCAGCCTGGATTCAGGGAAGTGGTTGAGGATTCAGGGAAGTGGTTGAAGGTATCAAAAAGACACATAGTTGTGGTGTTTAGGGACATGGTTTAGTGATGGAGTTGATGTGTGGTGTTAGGCTTAATGTTAAACTTGATGATCTTAAAGGTCTTTTAAAACTTAATGATTCTGTGATTCCTTGGAGGTGTCCAAGGCCAGGTTGGATGAGACTTTGTGCAGCCTGGTCTAGTGTGAGGAGTCCCTGCTCATAGCAGGAAGGCTGGATCCTGATGATTTCTAAGGTCACTTCCAACCTTAATCATTCTATGATTCTATGATGATTCTGTAAGTGAAGAGATTAAGTTAGTCATCCTGGAAAGTGAGCACAGCCAGGGAAACCAGATCTGTTGGGAATGAAGGTCAATAATCCAGGTAAGCTGTGACAGCCAGCTGTGCTGCAGTCCTGCTCTAGCCTGAGCCATAGAATCAATGGCACTGAAGAGGAGGAAGAAAGTCTTGATTTTGGTGCAGCATGGGCAGCCTTTGAATGAAAAATTTCACAACCCATACCATGGAAATATAAAGATCGTTATAATAACTATAAATGCTAAAAGCAATGCATGTCTGAATCCCAGAACATATCTTGATTTAAGTAATGTAGTGCAGTAAATCAGGGGTTGGCCAAGGAATGAGGATACATGATTTCTAGTCCTGCTTCTGTCAGATTTTGTCTCTGTTCCTTGTTAGCTTAAGATGCAGGATCTTTCTATGATCTTACCTGGTCAAGCAAAGTAAACCCTTTGAAAGTAAAAGCAAAATTACCTTGAGAAAATCAGCCTTGCATATTCATAGTCCCTGGGATTCAGGTATCATTACTGTATCCTCCCAGGCTGCACCATTCCCAGGTGACCATGAGTCCCTCAGCTCCCATGTGGGTATAAGGCATTGCTGGGAGGGCTCTGGGAGACACTGGCTTCAGTCAAAGCCCATTCCAGCTAGGTGAATGTTATGGCACAAGCTGAGTCTTAGGGTTTAATTATCCATGGGAAACTTCCTTAGGAAAGGCAGCATGGCAGGCTGGGGCTGAGGGCTGGCAACACTCCCTGCACTGGAATTAAACCCCGGGGAATGGAAGAGGTGGGCTGCTCATACAAGGTCAAGCACATGGGATCCTGATCCCAGCCAACACTGAGAGCCCCTCCTCTAACCCAGCTGATAGTTAACAATGACAATAACAAAATTCAAAAGAAAACAGATCAACTCAAGATACCCTGGTCACTATGTGACACACTTTGCACAGCATTTAACCTTCATTTTCCCACTCTTCATGACACCCATGTCATGCTGAAAATTACATCCCAACCCTTGGTCCTGCTCAACAGCAAATGGCTGATGCTGACCTTATTTTTTATGTGTTTTGCCCTTAGCAGAGGTCTGGGTGGTGTCAGCCTGGTGCAGCTCTGGTGCTCCTATGATGCTGACACTGGCTGGAACCCAGCCCTGATCTCAGGAATTAGCTGAACTGGCCAACACGTGCAGTCAAATAAATCCAGCCCTGCCAAGCACCAAGGCTTTCTGAACTCTCACCTTTTGCTCATGTCACATTCAATATGACAGCAAATATTATTACTTTAATATATATCTTTTAGCATTTTAGAAATATTTCCATATCTAAATCTTTCCTTCCTTCCTCCATTAATGTCTGTGTCACCTCAAGGGTTGTCATAATTCCTTACTGGCTGCTCTTCCAGAATTTGCTTTGAGAAAACTTCAGCCAGTTTTGAATGCAGCTGCAAGGTTAACTAGAAATAGAAAATGTCACGAACATGCTGGATATATATCCCTTCTGCTTCCCTGCCACTAAGCCAGCTTTTCATAAAGTTTGAAACTGATATTAATATTTAACTTTTAACTCACAAGATCTTTCATGGTCTCAGCTCTGCTTAATTAGCTGACATTTAGCTCCCTCTATTCCACAGCACACACCTAGGAGTCCTTGGGTACCAGTTTATTAACATTCCCCAAAGTAGATTGGAGCAGGCGGTTACCAGAACCTTTATCAATTGCTCCCAAAGGCACTGGAATTTATTGCTGAATGCCATTAAACCAGCCAGGTCTGTAAATATGGTTAAAGGCACGAAGACACCCTTGTTTTCCAAAGCTTCTTGCTCAGTTTAAATGAGCTTTGTGAATTGGTCTCTCTCTTTCTTGTACTCTTTCACAGGCAGCCTTGTTGAGGAGCTCCTAAAGACAGACTCTGCATTAACCTATATAGCAGTAAGCACAGTTCTGCTGTTAATCAAGGCTCTTGCAGCCATACACACTGCTGCTCCAGCACAGACACAGCTGCCTGGAACCCACCGAGCCTGGCGACTCCACCTCTCATTTATTCACCAACCTTTCACTCTCCTCCTTTACTGAAAGCTTTCCACCTTCTCATCAGTCCTCAGAAATCCCCTGCTCAGACAATAGAAGGTGTAAGGGTTGGTTTTATGTCTGCACTATGCCTGCAGGAACATACCACAAGTGTTTCTCCCGTGGCTCCCTTCCCTACCCTGGGCTGGTCTCCTGTTGCCACCTCCATCCCCCAAGTTGCTGAGGTGCTCCTGCTCAGTGCATAACTCCAGGAGTTCTAAGAGTAACCATATCCATCCCAGCACTAAAAGCAAGGGCAAATTTCAGACCGACATAATTTAAGATCACTCACAACTCCATAACCACAGTACTAATTACCTACTTAAGCCTCCAGAACAAAGTATGCTGTACTTGGATGTGCACACCATAATTAGGGGTGTTTCTCACCACTCACGTCAAAAGACCCTGTAATACTATTTCATTTAATACATATCTGGCTCTCCTTATTTCTGGCAAACTTCATATGCATTAGAAACACCATCCAAGTTGCTATTTTGCTCATAAAATTTTAACATGTTTGTTCTTTATGTCAATGAATCAGTAACAAGCAATATGAATTTTCTAAAAATTTTATTTTTATGAAGCTATCACAGTGAGACCCAATGTCAGATCACAGAGACACATGTGAATAAATAATATGAGTAGTTAGTGAATAACCTTGTTCTAGGCCTTATGTTAGTAAATAAAATGTTGATCTTGCATGTTCACGATCTCACTTCATCCCCTTTTGGTTCCTCATTGAAATGAATTCAGTGACCTCAACTCTTTCAATGTAAGCCAGATTTGAAAGAAAATCTGTCACCACAAATATGCTCTTGCCTGGTATATTTACCATGGAAAATGAAATAAACTGTTTTAAACAAAATGTAATAACAGTCCACCCAAATGGGGGACCCCCAGTCTCCCCAGGTCAAATAGAAGAGTTATATCCCAAGTCACCAGACTAAATATACTTGCTCTGGGCAAGAATCTGGTTCTCCTTTCTGAGAAGTGACCTTTACATTTCTGTTGCACTGAAAAAAGCTTCGATCATGGTGTGGAATACATCTCTTATTTCATCAGAGTAGGATGAGATAAATAAGGGAGAAAAGACCAGGTCTGAAGTGAGGACATATTTATTTGATTTTCCATATAAGTTTTGAGGTGCTTATCTCCTGGAAGGAGCTGAGGACACTAGCCAAGGACAGCTCTATAAATATCTGGATAGATGTGATCCCAAGCAGCTCATGTCATACAGTATCATATTATATCATATTATAATTTTTACCTAACCTGCTAACCCACAGAAGATAAAAGACATGAATCCTTTTTTTAGCCAGAGCACTTCTTACTGAGCCCAAGACAAATTTAGCTTCACAAAGAGCCTCACAAATTTTAAGTTTGTTTTTCAACACCTACTTCAATAAAATGGTAATGAAACAATCTGGGTGTTTACCCCAAAGATAAATACCCCAGGCTGGTGACAGTATGTATTAGATGTGATCTACTACAGAATTGCTCTTGTTGCCCTCAAGTTACACCAGGATCAGACTGGGGTGATACAGGGATGAGTCTGACCCATATCTTATCATTGATGAAAAAAGGAGCAGATACAAAAATACTTTGCTACTTTTTCTCTGTGAAATTCAAAGACAGAATGTAAAAGTGAAAATTATAGCTCAAAGAAAGACTTTCCTTCTGAAGGCTGTATATTAACACTATCATCCAGTAGTGTTTTCTCAGCAGAAAGCACAGTAAGCTCAGTAGCTGAATTCATGCATCGAGCACGGCACTCCAAGACTTGATGCTCAGTAAAACAACCCAGCCAGGCAGTCAGGAGCTCTTTTTATCATGATTGTGATCAATTTTGAGGGCATATCAAATAAAGTACAAGACAGCACTAAAATGTTAAAAAGACAGAGAAGAAAGCCCTAACACACCTGCCTGAAATAATTTACCAGATACTGTTACAGAAAGCACATTAAGTTCCCTTTAAATAGGGGGAAAAAAAATAATTTAAAAAAAAGACTCCCCCCTCCAATTACTCTGCATTTCCAAATAGTTTTGTTTATTTTCATCTTTTGATAATGGTACACATAGCTTGCGCTGTGTTGCCCTCCCAGATAATCAATTTTCTTTGTTGCTTTTATGAGTTTTTCATGTTGAATGATAAAAAGAGGATGCTGGAGAGAAGGAAAATATTTTGAAATTCAGGGTTAAAAAAAAACCAACAACAAAAGACATGATTAAAAATAGTGTGAAGACGAACTAGGCTTTGAAATAGCTGCACAGATTCCCAGCACCTGTGTTCTTTTTATGTGACCTGGTCATATATGCTTTTTAAACACACTTTGGGCCAAACCTGTCTTTTCTGTCCATTCAAAAATCAACGGATTTCACAGAATGGAAATAGGGGGGAACCCAAACCTTTCCCATCAGTTTGATATGGGTATGTGTTCATATGATATATAATGTATAAGAAACATTTTCCTGCTCTTGGACTTTAAACAGAGCCTGCTGAGCACAGGTTTTGCAGATGAGGTGGGCTCAGTCTCCATGCTGAAGACCCCATCTCAGCATAAATTGGCCATTTGCAGACAGAACAAAGTAGAAAGAGAGTGCAAACATTTGCAAGTTTCTTTAAAAATTGGTGTTTACCATACACATGAAAGAAGTTGTTGAATGGGATCGAGAGTGAAGAAAGTCTTCCTGAAATGCTGAAGGCATTTCCATTTTATACTGTAAAGCTGCTCCACGATACTCAAATTATAACTTTGATGAAGTAATCTGCAAAACTGGTCAGTCAGTAGGATATGGCAGAAAATATTCCACCCTGAGCAAAAATTAAGAGTCTTTTTTAAAACATTAAACCAGACCATAAATCCTTGTGTAACAGATTTAGGGGACCAGATGTTGTACTGTTGTAAATCAGTATAGCTCTAACGTGAAGCTCCAGCAATTTAAACTAACTGAGGGATGGATTGTGTTATTGTTCAAATATTTAACTTCACAAATATTGTAAAAAATGGTAAATAAACTTTAAAATTAACGTATTCACAGATTTTTAATCAGTGGGGTTTTTCCCCACAATACAATTAATAATTTTATATACTTCAGTGGTTACTCAATCTGTAGTAAAAGTGATATATAATGACAGATTATTTTTTTATATATAAAGCTTACATTTTCTCTAAATAGTTTAATTCTTTGAATGAACTAACCTTGCAACCTTAAAATCACAGTTAAGGAGCTAAAGTCTTTTTAAACAGTGTTTTTGTGGAGTATTGGAGCCTGAAGCAAATACTCTCCCATTTCATCTTTTGGGGACACAGTGACAACCTGAACTGAGCTCCAGCTCTGGGTGAGTTTTATCACCAAATATTTTATACTTATTAATACATATTTTGGGGAAAAAAACCCCCAACAGAATCCAATAACAAAAGGCATAATCTCTGTAGGGAATATTTTGATGTTTTTTGTTATTTCTTCAGCAAGAAATCTTTTTTAAAAAGTTCTTGCACTAGTGGTGCTCAGGTTGAGTGAACATTTATATTGGAATCAGCAGCACTTTGATATGGAGATTTTAAAGGAATGGCTTGTTCTAAGGAAAAGACACACCTTCCACTAAGTTATTTCACCTCTAAAAGGAGAAGTATCTGGAAAGTTTCCCATTGCCATCTCAACACCAGCAATAGAAACTTAGCAGTTCTTAGCTAGAAACTCTTTGCTAGGGCAGAAATGCAGATGAAATGATCGTCTGTTAAAAGAAGCACCTGAATGTGAGAAAATAACAGACTTGTTGAAATAATCTTAGTTATCTCAGTTTTTACAGAATGTAATTCTGTTACAATCAGATGTTAATTTTGTGAAACTCAGCACAACTCAGATGAATACCTTGGGGTAAATAAAAACCTGGACACAGAAATAAGGTCAAATAGCCAGTTCCCCACTAAACTCCACATTCTCACAGAAGAAACTCTGCACACTTCATTTCAAAATGCCATAAAAAATACCATAAAACCAGTTAAAATGGAAAAAAGAAAAAAAAAAAGTCCAGGAAACATGAGCACATTTAAAGATTAAAAGTAGAAAATACTGGAGATACTACAATGGTAATAATTTATTACACAAGAAGAAGAAAAAAGATGTTTTCTCTTACTTTACTCTGAAATGAGGAGCTTATCTCTTCTATAGCCCCATGTGAGCAGCAGCCTCTGCACGGGTGCCTGTGGAAGGAAAAGTTCCCTGTGATTTACTGATGTCCTGAAGAGTAAAGCTTTGCTAAAAGTACTTGTTTCTTTAATAGAAGTGTCTATTTTTTGAACTATAAAAAGGCAGGTTTTCTTCTTGAAGCCCTTCCACCACTGAAAGTGTTAGGGTGAAATGAAAGAACGTTATTAACTACTTCTGCACCATAAAACATAAAGGAGGAACAGCGTGAGGAATAACCATGATGTACTGAGAGCAAGTCAGGATTTTCTAGACAGACTCTTTGAAACAGAGCAAGAAAGATTTTATTTTTTTTTTAAATAAGGATAGAGTAAACCAATCTATTCTCCATTCCTATCTTCAAACTTGTCAAATAATTCCAGGTCTGACTCTTCCCTTACAGGGAGCGGACACGACCCATGCATGTCCACACATGCTGGCATTTTTACAAAGTCCTGAAAACTCTTGCTCATTTTAGTTGACAAATTAGCCCACAACGTCAGGATCACTAATAATTTTCACATCATAAAAACACAGTTTATAGAGAAAAAACTGCAAGAAGCCCAAGCCAGGAAGCACCCAAGCGCTCGTGGTGAACCTGCTGCTGCCCAGGTGGGTTTCACATCTGGCTTTGGGCACTTTCTGGTGCTCCCACAAATGGTGTTGGCTGTGGATCAGCCTTGGAGAACAGACCCCAGCATGTTGCACCCTAAGAAAAATTTAACTTCTCCAGCAAACACAGAAAACATCCCGACTCTCTTTCCAGAGGGGCTCCTATTGGTGTTTAAATGCACTTTCTCTCGTCTTCCCAATACAATCTTATTGCCACAGATAAAATCTGTTTCTTTTTTTAATCAGACTTGGTATTTTAAAACAAGGAGTGTCACAGCGCAGTCCTTTAATAAGCCCCACTGATATGGATCCTTCAATCCCTTGTAGCGTTCAGGGAAAACTGTGCTCACAGATCCTGTTGCAGGGCAGGGGACTCAAAGCTAATCTCTCTAGATACTGGGTTTTTTCCTAGTTGCATGGGGAGAAAAATGTGAGAAATATGTATTTCCAGGGTTCCGTGGCAACATTAAACCACAGCTTCATACCTCATATATTGCCTTTATTAACCACAATTTTGCAGAGAGTGTTAAGATAAATGGTAAATGGTTTAATGACAGTTTAATATTCTGCACGTACCCATAACAGACATTTTAGTTGCTTTTAATTGATGTAGCTGCTAGCTTTGTTAAACTCTCCAGGAGAGTAGTTCTCACTGGGAACAAGCTTCCTAGAAAGTATCAGTTTGCAAAAACACAATTGTTTGGGCAATAATTGTGCAGAAAGAGACTTCTGGATTTCTTTGCAGCTGAATAAGAGCGTTTTGTTTCACTTTTGTATAACTCAGCATCGGGTGCCTAAATTATAGTCAAACTTTCCAAACAGTTAAATAAAGAAATATACAGGCTAAATTGCTTTTAAGACAAAACAGCAACTAGAAGATTTTAGCCAAACAGAACATTTTTATAGCTGTGTGCACATAAAAATAATTTTTAAAAAAGTAGGAGAAGTCCTGGTGTTACTTAAACAGCTTTCAGCAGTCATAAAAAATGCAGTATTAAATTATTTTCCCCTTATAAATCAACTGGCCCTGGTCTGTGCATTAGCACAAGCTTCAGCTGGTTTCTGGCTTCTTACTGGTCTTCGCATAACTCCATCTAACCCCAAATGAAATGCTGCTGGTTTGGAACTGAACCCCAACTGAGAAAATATATATAAACCCAGAAAGCACACACAGAAAATTACTGCAATCAGGAAAGAAAATGAAAGGGCTCTGCAATTAAAAAACCCCTCTATTATTCCACTGGTCTAATCGCCAACTGCACCTCCTGTTCGATCTGCTTGAAAATTAACTTTTAGATTATATATATATATTTTTTTTTTTAAGCTTGTAAAAATAGTAAAGGATCTGAAGGTGTGTCTCAGCAGGTTTTGCCTGCCTGTCTAGTGCCGAGACTTTTTGCGTGATCAAAGAATACATGACAGGGAACGGATCTATGCTTGTAAATATCAAACGGTTTGATCATGCTAAAAGACTTTATTGAAGTTTCCCACTTTTTAATCAGACAAGAAGCATCCACCTCCAGTATGCGTAGAAAAAGAGCTGGTGTGATGTTAGAACAAAAATTAAAAGTACTAAACGTGACTTATGGGTAAGAGGCTTTCTTCCTGTAGTGCGGAATTTCCATTCATGCCATGTTTGTAGGCTGAGGGGAAACTGCAATCCTTACAATTTTACCACAGCACAGTATAAAAAGGGTTTGATTACACTAATATGACTAAGTCTGCAACAGACCACAAGAAATAAGCCATGTTCATGTACGCAGCCTTTAAAAACAGAATTAACAGTGCAATAATGAAATGAATACACCACTGATTTGTTTGGGTTTTGGTTTTTTTTTGTTGTTATTGTTGCTTTGTTTTGGTTTTTTTCTCCTGCTTTATGGTGAAATCCACAGCATCAAAACCTGCAACTGGCCCATGGAGAGGTTTTCTATACTATTTCTGTTGCTTAGTATGATAGATTGCCAAAAAAAAAAAAAAAAAAAAAAAAGAGAGAAAGAGAAGTTAAAAATGTCATTCTGAATGACCATGGGGAGCTCTGAATAAAAACCCCAATAATTTACAGTAAGACGATAAGGATGTAATGTTGCTTTAATATAATGTATTAATGAAAATTGCCATTGTAAGGTAGATAAGGTTTAATAATATAACTCTCATTGTGTTCTGTGAGTTGGAGGCTTTGGTAAGTTCTATGTTAGTGTTGCGTTGCTGGCGTGAATCGTGACACAATCTTGAAGACTCGCTGCTTCCAGTGCCACCAGAGCCCAAATTTACTTTCCCTGGAAAAACCCAGGCAGGCACTTTCCTGCTCAGTCAGGTATCACTGTCCTTCTCTGCCAGCTCTTCTCTGCCTGCCACAGAGTCGATGGAAATGCGTTTTCATTATTTTAAAAGAAATTTAATAAATCTCTTTTCAATCCACTTTATACGGAGAGAGAGAATTAGGTTAAAAAAAGGTCTCAGTAGCTTTTTTTAGTCTCTACTCTTTAACATACTGACATTTTTAAAATGGGCAATGGGGTGATATGGGAAATGGCAGATTAATTTCTTGCCCTTATTTTTATGCCAGGGTAGCTCAGCATTGCTCTGTAGTGTTCCTACCACTTTTGCAAGCATCTTATATTTGCAAGGATGAGGGCTTATACTTCTGTTTATTAAACAGCAGCTTGTTTTTCTGTGTTAATTGCCAAGAAGAAAACTAAACTTCTTGCTTCTCTGTGGACCACTATTTATAGTTAGGAAGAGCAGCCCTGCACATATGGGGGGTGTGTGTGTGTGGGGGGGGTATATGTGTGAAAGAGGAGAATGTGCAGTTATAGCAATCTCTTCTGCCAGAAGTGAGGAAATTGTTTTGTTCATGTAAGAAGGCTAGGTGAACATGAAATGTGGCTTTTAAACCCAAAATGTGATCTTAAAGGGAAATAAAAAAAGCTTTTGAGCAGATCCTCCAAGAAAAAAAAAAAGAAAAATAAGAAAAAAAAGGTATTTTTAACAGCATGGGCTTCAGTATAAATATTTTGTCTGAGTTATTTTGGCAAGTATTGCTGTAGTATCACTGAATATGCACAAAACTGCAATTTGTTCTCTGAAAAGGCTAAAGGCTGTAATGAGAGGAAGCAAGGAGGAGAGGGGATTTATCCCAATCTCTTCTTCTCTGAGAAAATCTCTCTGGAAGATAATGATTTTTCTACATTATGTCATGGACCCTTTTTTTTTTCTTCTTTTTTTTTCTTTTTTTTTTTTTTTTTTCTGAAATGCCCAGAAAGTTTCTCTGTACAAGTCTCACTTCCAGAAATCCTGCCGTCCATTTTGGAGGAAATATGTTGGTTTCAAAATAAGTTGTTACTCCGTTTGTCTGTTCTTCTGGCACAATTAAGAGTGGCTCACTCATGGCACATATGACAAATAAGAAATACTTGTAAAAAAATCATAGCTGTTCTGGAAAGTTTATTTTTTTGAAATTATTTGTCTGCACAGATTATAGAGAGAACTTTGTCTCATTATAGATGGAGTTCTCCAGTGCTCTGGACTATGCTTTTTCAATAAGCATTAAAAATACACTGTGGCTTCAAAGTACACAAACTTATTTCTTTGAACTTCTATTGAATCAGCTTTCACCAACTTGCAGTACTTTTTGTGGGCTCTGTTTCTTACATCCCAAATAATGCTTGCAGCCTTTAAACCTCAAAAAACACACACCAATATTTACAGGCGTTGATTCTGAAATCAATATTTTCATGCATATTCTATCACTAAAGGCAGCACACTAAGAAAGGATAATCCAACTTTATCATCTCATAGTACTTAGTGCCTTAAGTGATGTGAATTTAAGATTCAGAAATTAATAAAGGAGTTACAGAAACTAAAATACTGAAAATAAGGACAACAAATAGAGGGATGAAGAAAGATTTTAAATAAGCTATAATTAATTTTTGGAAGCATTTTCATACTTTGTCAGGATTGAAAAGAGGCCTTACTTATTTGAAATTACATATTTTACAGAGAAATAAAAGATTTATAAAATGTATCCTCCCTGGTAGGTGGTGGCATTGGATTGGCCAGTCCTTCTAAGGACAGCTTGTGTCTGAGGGCAATGAAGAGTTCATCTAAAAATGAACAGCACATTTCTAAACCTGCACTCTCATGGCTTGCCATTCAGCTTAGTAGCCACAAACAGCAATTAAACAGGAGAAACAAATGCCTGTATTTTGTTGCAAGAGGGTTAGTTTCATTTCTGACTTGGAAATGACAGCGCAGACACACAAGGAGCAAAAATCCCCGTGTAACTCCAGGAGGAAAACGCCGCGTTAGCTGGGATGCTGAAATTATGCTGCATTAATATGCACGAAGGAATTAAAAGAATTAAAAGCCTTTTAAAAAAAAAGAAAGGGAATTTAAAAAAAAAAAAAAAAAAGTCTTGTAGTGTCATTGCTTATTCAACAACAGCCCACTTCTCCTCCAAAGCAGTACGCTGGGTTTGAAAAAAAAGCCCAACCCCACACGGCTGTAGAGAGAGCACATGTTACATCAGACACAGTACCTGATTTTTCACTGCACAGCTTGTCAGCTAGATAGTCTGCCTCTTGGGCGATAAGTGAGAATATTTCATCTTCATATTCTTCTATGATACTTTCCCACTGTAAGGATGAGAAAAAAAAAAAAAAAAAAGGAGGATACTCATACTGTGTTTTTTTCCCCTCTTTTTAGCTAGAAATAAGCCAGGCGGTTGCGATGCTGCAGCGAGGAGCCCCCGGCTGGCTCTGCTCTCCCTGCAGCATGGGGATGAATGGGGGCTGCCCCAGAATTAATGCCACCAAATATTACTTAAACTTTATGCCCAGCCTCACGGTTGTTTCAAAACCACACTCACTGGGGGGGAACCCCTCCAAAAGGCATTTCAGTCTGTTAGGGACACCCCCCCCCTCTTCCATCCACCCTCTTTCAACATGGATTCAGGGAGGAGGCACTCAAAATTTAAATACAAGTCCATTTTGTATTCTGATATTAGTGGTCACGATGTGCAATAAATACAGCTCCCTGCCCTTGCAGATGCAGCTCTGATTTCACCACAGATAGAGCAGACGACAGCAAGGAGCTGCCGAGATCCCTCCACCCCCAGTATTTAGGGAGCTGCTGGTAATTCACCTCAGTGCCACAAAATGGGTCTCTGATCTGGGAAAGGTGGAGATGCACAACTCCAGTGTGGTGCACCATCCAGCCTGACGTTTGGCACCTTTTAGGAAGCTTGGGTTCATATTAAGAGGGAATTCCTGTCCCCAAAATCCAGGCTACAACCCATAAACAAGGGGAAGCCCTTCAACATGAGAGGAGAAAAAACATAACAAAATAAAATCTGCTCATTTGAAGGTATGCTTGGTACACACACAGAAAAAGGCCCTTTGCTGTGCTTTGCTAAAAAAAAAAAAAATGAAGCCAGGATCTGTCAGGACGTGCAATAACCCCGAGTACCGGTGACGGCCAAAGCAGTACGCTGGGTTTGAAAAAAAAGCCCAACCCCACACGGCTGTAGAGAGAGCACATGTTACATCAGACACAGTACCTGATTTTTCACTGCACAGCTTGTCAGCTAGATAGTCTGCCTCTTGGGCGATAAGTGAGAATATTTCATCTTCATATTCTTCTATGATACTTTCCCACTGTAAGGATGAGAAAAAAAAAAAAAAAAAGGAGGATACTCATACTGTGTTTTTTTCCCCTCTTTTTAGCTAGAAATAAGCCAGGCGGTTGCGATGCTGCAGCGAGGAGCCCCCGGCTGGCTCTGCTCTCCCTGCAGCATGGGGATGAATGGGGGCTGCCCCAGAATTAATGCCACCAAATATTACTTAAACTTTATGCCCAGCCTCACGGTTGTTTCAAAACCACACTCACTGGGGGGGAACCCCTCCAAAAGGCATTTCAGTCTGTTAGGGACACCCCCCCCCTCTTCCATCCACCCTCTTTCAACATGGATTCAGGGAGGAGGCACTCAAAATTTAAATACAAGTCCATTTTGTATTCTGATATTAGTGGTCACGATGTGCAATAAATACAGCTCCCTGCCCTTGCAGATGCAGCTCTGATTTCACCACAGATAGAGCAGACGACAGCAAGGAGCTGCCGAGATCCCTCCACCCCCAGTATTTAGGGAGCTGCTGGTAATTCACCTCAGTGCCACAAAATGGGTCTCTGATCTGGGAAAGGTGGAGATGCACAACTCCAGTGTGGTGCACCATCCAGCCTGACGTTTGGCACCTTTTAGGAAGCTTGGGTTCATATTAAGAGGGAATTCCTGTCCCCAAAATCCAGGCTACAACCCATAAACAAGGGGAAGCCCTTCAACATGAGAGGAGAAAAAACATAACAAAATAAAATCTGCTCATTTGAAGGTATGCTTGGTACACACACAGAAAAAGGCCCTTTGCTGTGCTTTGCTAAAAAAAAAAAAAATGAAGCCAGGATCTGTCAGGACGTGCAATAACCCCGAGTACCGGTGACGGAGGCAGAGCTGCTGCCTGAGCTCCTTGCTGGGAGCTCTGGCCCTCCGAGCGTGGAGGCTGCCTCACTCCCCTGCCTCTTTCAAGTCCCCAACTGCTCCAAAGGCCATGGCCACCACAACCCCACAGTGGGGTTTTTGGGTCCTTTTTTTTTTAAAAAAAATTATTTTTATTTTTCATGTTTCCCACAAGAAGAAAAAAGAAAAAAAAAGAAGAAAGAAAAATAGACAAAAATAAATTACTCCCCCCCAAAGAAGACCTCAAAAGCATTTAAAAAAAATTAAAAGTATCTTTGGAAAAAGCTCTGGCATGAGGCCAAGCAGAGCACCTCAGTGTTTTCAGCAGAATTAACTGAGAAAAATCCATCCCTATGCCATGAGACCTAAGAAAAAAAAAAAGATGACAACCCTCTCCTCCTCCTCTAATTTGTCCATAAATATTTGAAACTACTTTTAGAGCAATCTGGATTTTTAGTTACTAGCATGATTCCCTTATTTCCTGCACGTAAATCAACAGAGATATTTTTCTGGGAAATTCTGATTTATATTTAATCACTTAGAAAAAATTCCCCAAGTAAAATGTAGTTTTGAACTGTTGGAGTTTAGGAAATTTGTAATGTATAAAGCATCTGATATCATCCATGGGTTACTTCTGCAAGTGACGTGCCTTTTGTAAATGCTTTATTCATATTTATGAAGCCCTAAATAGATCCAAATACATTTCTAAATAATGTTATAAAGCATCTGACAAAACACAGTGTTATCTCCAAATACTCAGCCTGTTTCTGTGAGGAGCTGCTACGGAGTATGTTAAAATATGGCAAGAATCTTAAAACAAGGCACAATCTGCATGTATTTCCTTGTGACGAGAAAGAGTGGGCACACTGACACAGCTCTTGCTGGAAAAGAAAAGGTTACTGATTCATTATGTTGGCTTACAGAAAATTTCAAAGGTTTGTAAGAATCAGATTAAAGCCCAGATATTTTTTTTTAAGGTCCGCATAGATTTTTCTTTTCTCGCCTAGGAGCAAATCTCTCCCATCTCCTTTTCTGTCCCAACAACTCCATGAAGTTGCTCTCTGACTTTGCTAAGGAAACTTTTAGAGGCAAGAATTGATTTTTTTTTTTTTTTTCCTTGTGATATTACAAAAAGAAAAAAAAAAGCCTACGTTTCATACAGATAATGCCTAGTTAGATCCCGGAACAAGAAAAAGAGCATCCCTCTTGCTAAGTAGAATTGTTGACACATTACATTACACACGTAATTAAAAACGTCAGCTCCAGCTAAGGTGGCCCTGGAGAACCAGCTCACACCCAACGCGCCCCTCGCGCCCCTCGCCCTCCTCCAAAGCCAGCAGCCCACTTTGAAACCTCCCAGCAGCCCGAAGAGACCAAGGCGAAGGGAGACGGCCACCGGTGGAGGATGTTTCGGGCCATGAAAGCCCTTGGTGCTCCAGCCACTTGTTTCTCTAGTTGAAGTGGAGTTTGCAAAAGTCCCGGCCTCTCAGTTGTTGCTCTGTCTTTTAGCCGCTGCTCGCCAGCTCAGATGCAGCTGTTTAATACCTCCCAGGGGTTTTGTGTGGAAAATAATAGCTCACAAAACCTAGCTTCTCCCAGGTTCTACTATTTCAGCTTTATTTCCGAACAGCTGGTCCGTGTCTTTGTCCATCCCCTTCCCTCCCGGCCACGCCGAGAATTCGGCAGGAAACCTCCGGCCACTACCTACGCCCCGAAAGCCACCACCACTGGTGGTGGGGGTCAAAGAGCAACCCTCGCCCTTGGAAACGGGGACAAAAAAAACCAAAAACAGCCAACACAACACACCCAACCTCCCACCCCCCCAAACTTCGCACCCCGTCTAGACAGGTCAAGGTGCAAGATGCTCCTCTCCCTGTTGCGTCTTCCGGAAAGGGGCGTGAACCGGAGCCAAGTGCACAGCAAACACCCGCGCCGCATCCCTGCCCCTATAGAAGACTTTCTTTTTTTTTTTTTTTCTTCTCCTTCTTCTTTTTCTCTCCACCCTCTGCTGATCAAAGTAGGAAGTTTTCATGACAACCATAGTCAAAGGGCCTGCATCGCAAATGAACTCGATTTCGGCGATGTTGATATATCCCGGCTCCATTGTCTCTTTTCAGACACAGTATGAACCCTTCCGGTCTCAATGATTACATTACAGAAGGACTTTCACATGTGGGCTTCATTTGCACAAAGGGGTTGCCTTGCTTCACCACCATCTGGTCACAAATCAGATAAATAAAGGCAGGAGAATTAAAATTAAAGCTTAGAGGGTTGTGATGTTTCCCCCCCCCACCGCCTCTCTCTCTCCCCCTTCATCATCATCTTGCACCACGGCCCATTATGAAACCCCTCCCTCCCCCAGTCACATTCTGGATGGGGAGACTACTTCTTATGAAACCTGGGAAAAGTAAAAAAGTGCCTAAAAAAAAGAGACAAGACACGCAGACTCACACACACAAAAAAAAGTCTGGGAAGAAAAGCAAGAGTGCCTAAAAAAGGACAAAAAAATAATAAAAAGTATGCAGTCTTTCACTCCCAATCCTGTTTTTGGGGCAGCTTAACCTATTTTACAGTAAAGACAGACTCATACAAAACTGCATTTTGCTATTAAAAGTCTCTCTCATCCACTGGGATGCAAATATTTTTTTTCCAGGAAAACACAATGTCCCACAAGATGACAAAAAAAAAAGCTGGCAGTGGCAGCAGGTGGTGGGCAAAGTTGTGTTTGAAACTTGTGCTGCTTCTTCCTACTGCCAGGATAGGGAGTGAGGAGACTCAGGCAGTGCTCAAACACCAGGCAAGGGTTTTTCCTCCAACCAAAAAAACCAAATATGTGGCAGTTTCTGAAGGTAGAAAATAAAGTAACTTGTGAACGTGTGAGGTAGGTGTCTCAGCCCTTATGACAGAAGGTGAGAATCAACCTCACAATCTAATTTCATCCCTGGCATCACTTCTATTGAGGTCAGTATTGCTCCAGGAGGGATTTTTTAAAATACATAATTTATTTTATTTTATTTTTTTTTTCAATCTGATTGCTACAGCAATAAATTGCACTCAGTTTCATCCCTTTTCTAAGCTACTTCCAGGACATTAACTGAAGTCAGCTGATGGGCAAAGCCACTATGCACTGCTGTATTTTTTTACACATAGAGATTTTCAGCGTCAGAAGCAGAAGAGTTTTACTTTGTAAATTCTGGAGAAAAAGGTTTTTCCATGCCTATGTTCCAACTGATGTTCAGGTGTGCAGCCATATCCTCTGCTGAA
>NW_009970726.1:12403575-12407893 GCF_000747805.2 Chaetura pelagica | reverse complement strand
TCCCATGGCTTTGTGGCTGGTGGGGAATGCTGTGACTGTAGCTGAGCCAAAGCCCATTGATGCCACAGGGTACCCAGCCCAGAGACAGGGCACTCACCTCCCCTGAAAGGTATCACCAAGCACTGTCCCAGGAGAAAATTCATCATACTCCTGAAAAAAAATAAGGAAACTTCCAAATGCAAGTAGCAAATCCCACACATTTACAGGAATGATTTTGCTGTATGTGCTTTCTTCTGGATGCATGAGAAAGTTTGTGTGTGTGAACTGGCACCTGTGTGATGTGAGTCAGCTGAATGTGGCCTGTATTTAGCATTATATTTAGCTTTGGGATGTATTCCCTTGCTACAGCAATGAGGAGTATTTCAGAGATAACGTATATATATAAAGAAGATGAATACAGATTTAAGAGCATAACTTGCTGACAGTTAGATTGGCTCATCTTTTTGTTTCTCTTTAATAAATGACACCTTGTGTGCATAATCTATGCACAACTTTCTCTTCATTTCTTTGGAGTCAGACTCACACTTTGGGTAGAAACTATTATTATATGGTCACGTCTCTTGTAAACCTGTGGATTCAGAAGCTGCCAAAATAATCTGTTAATTTCTGCTGTCCATTTGTTGGGTTTTGCCTAAGGAAGTTTTTTTGCAGAAATAAATGCTACTTGAATTTAAGCAAAATATTTTTGTCTGCCCTGTGCTCTGCCTGGGTGTACAGGGCTCCAGGCAGTTGAGAGTGCTCTTTCTGAAAGTGTTTTAATAGTAAGAGAGGAATAAGTATTTGGACAAGTGGTGGAAAACTAAAGCCTTTCTTTCTATACTGTGAAGATTTTGAATAGTACTTGTCAATAAAGCAACTCCTATTGTAATCGTACCGGAGACATGGGCCTCCACCCCGAAAAAGCTGTCTCAGAGATACTAACCTCATTAAAATATGAATGAAAAGGCAGCCATCATTGTAATAGGAGAAAACCATTTACTCGGCAACAAACTTTATCTGCTATCTTTTGCAAAAATAGAAATATGATATGCAGCAGATTTTTCATTACGTTTGATGAGGAGGTTGATGAACATTTTTTTCCCCCTCCCCAAGTTTTCGAATAAATCACAAAATCTGATCCTTTCCTCTCTGCTTTTTCTACAGAGCATTTCAAAATTGGAAGCACCTTCAAATCATTCAAAATCTTTAAAAAGGAAAAAAAAGAGAGGGGTTTATTTCTTTTTTGTTTCTTTTTCCTTTTTTTTTTTTTTAAGGTTGAAGGAAATTTTCATGTTTATTTCTGTGGGCTTTTTTTTTTCCAGAATATCTCATCCAATTTCAAAACAAAACAAGAGAATTCATTACAGACTACTGTGACGACACCTTAATAACAGTCAATTATAGGGTGCTCAAATGCCTGTTCATTACTATGTCTCTGTTAATCTAGTCCTAAATTTCTTGCTTGATAGATACCACAAGCAGCCAAGAATACAATTGCATTACAAAGTGCAATGAAAAATATACAAAATGTAACTGCAGGAAGTAGGCAGTTTCAAAATAACCAAGCTGTCAATCAAACATTTGTCAAAACAATTGGACATAGCTGGTAATTTTAAAAATAAAATATAAGCAGACTCAGAATGGATACTATGTGAAGCTTTAGGTTTAAAGAGGAATTGTTTCAAAGACTTGGAAATAAGTCTTTAAAAATGTTTCATGTAGTTTAATCATTATCTTTTCATCCACAAAAGTGTTCAAATCATTTTTGATATTAGTTAAAAGTCAATATTTAGAAGTGAAAATTCAAACCTCCTTTGCTCTAGGCTAAAACAGGAGCAACATGAATGCTGAGCTACTCTAAAGGCTGATGGGATATATAATTAGCTATTATGTTAATTGAATCCACTGTGAGTTTGTTGTATGAGATTTCTTCATATAATATGCAAATAGCTTCTAAGGTTTAGTTTTATTAGACAATATAATTAGAAATCTTCTAAAGGAGTGAATTCTAATGAGGCATAATAAAGCTCTGTAAAATATGTTTGTTGGGTGAGCAGACCACCTGGGCTTAATCAATACTGGAACTTTATTGTGTAACAGCATATTTTAAAGTTTAAGAATTTACCTCTCTAGTTCCATTCATCACAGTTTTATTTTAGGAGAAGGAGAGTTCATTTTAGCAAGGAAGGAAGTGAAATCCCTGTGATAAGAAAGGAGGTGAAATTCTAGTAATCTGACGGGAGGAAATACCTTCAAAAAATAAACAACTGCAATTCTGCTTATTTAAAAGAAAATAAAAATAAATGTACAAAGAGCCCTCTCCCAGCTGTAGCCTCAGTTTTGTGCATCAAGAGAAGCTCAAAGTGAGCCGTTACATGAGCAAAGTTGGCCATTATTCCTGCCACTAAATGCCTGCTTCAAGCAGATGTACATACTTTAGCTTCTGTAGTGTAACTAATCAGCGTAACTTCACTTTTACTAAGATAGCCCAACATGTTAATATGTGGAATTAAGCACTTTCTTCTAAAGGAAGAAATTCACACCAGGGTATTCTAGAGCCGGTCCTGAATTCCACCCTCACATTCCACTTGCTTTAAGACCACCACCAAAGACAAAGCTTAAACTATTTTAGCTAATGCCAGAATGCCAAAAATGTGTAATCTCTGGTCTAATTTGCCTTGTTCACACTTCAGACTGTGCCAAAGCTGCACTATTCAGCCTTATTATTAATTGAAAATACTAGAGACAGGATACTTAGTGCTAGCACAGCATTCAGAGAAGGGCATTTTTATTCCCCCTGTCGACAATGATCAGTAGCAACATGTTAGGAAAGAACCAGAAACTCCGATTAAAACAGTAAATTAAACCAAACCAAACCCCCCACATTTATCATGGCAAGTGCCCTGCCAGCCCCACAGGGGAGGAGAGGCAGAAGGGGACCCACACTAAAGTCAGGCAAGGTGTCTGTCCAGCCAGGCTTTAGCTAACTTGAAAATGTTGCATTTCTTTGTGCCATACCTGAATACCTGTGGCTCTACGCTTCACAGAAATGCTCTCTGCAATGCCAAAAATCCAGGAAACCCATGCTTTATAATGGCAGTCTTGTGAATGTAATATAAATTTAGCATGCCTTGTTTAGTAAAAAACTGTTGTACCCTGGTCTGGGTGGAGACCCGGCTGGAACAAGTGCTGTTCATTAACACTTCTCTGATCTGTGCACTTCAGATCTGCAGCAGCAAGTGCTTGTTCTTCTGAATAATGAGGATCTCAGCACAGCAGAAAAGGATGACATTGTATGCATCATTTTCAGCTGAAAAAAAAATAAAAATAATAATCACAGGTTTTATTTTCCCAAGTTCTGCTCTAAGCTGTTAAGAAGTTATTTGTGATCTCTCAAAAACTGCCCCCTCCCCACCAACACTTCAAGAAACAAATAATCAGTCAAAGCCAACCTTCCTCCTCAAATGTGAACTTTATTCACACTCCAGTCTTTTTATTTCTACCTTAGATTCAAAGCGTCTGGAGAAGATAGCCTGGAGCAGCCTTCAGAAATCAGGACCATGCCCTGGAGAATTAGTGTCAGAAGAGGATGTTACCTGTTTGCCTTCCCTGCTATCCTCATCTTATCCCCTAAGGGAACAAAACCAGGCGGATTCTGTCTAATGTTAATTAAATCACTCTGTTAATTAGAAGTAAGGTGCTTTAGCAACAAGCAAACAAAAGCCCTATTCTTCCCCCTCTGCAGGATGGACTCAAATGTGCTCAAACACACTGTCTGGATAAACTCAGAAAACAAAAAGAGGCTGAGGAGGAACCTATGTACTTTGATCAGCCTTTCCCACCTCTTCCCCAGGCGAAATGAGCTTTCCTAAGGAAGGGCTGCCTGGGAGGGACACCCGATGCTGTTAGGAAAGGCTGATCAGGCAAAGAACTGGTAACAACTCATGTGTGTGACCCAGCAGAGGAAAGAGAATATGAAAAAAAAAAAAGAAGAAGTTGGATAGGCTGCTGTGCTGGAGGATGTTTAAAGTGTTCAGTCCCAATGGCCACATCTGGGGTAACTGGCACAACAGACACAGTTGCAGACACTGAAAGGCAACTGTCAGTGCTGTTGGGTTTGGGTCAAATCCTAGGGGAGGGTCTGTGGGGTGAGGGGCTGAGGAGGTCAGGCTGGACGTGAACACCCCATCTTGAAGTGCATGGGTGGACATCACCCCTCACAGGGGAGTCTTGGTGCTGGAGAGCACAGCATAGATTTTCATTCAGGGAAAGTGAGCTAATATGAAGTGCTGGCCCACTGGGACTCCCATAGGATCCAGATATGAGCTGAGTAACAGTG
>NW_009970726.1:12398124-12403131 GCF_000747805.2 Chaetura pelagica | reverse complement strand
TGCAGCCATCAGTTCCCATCTGTGGGGTGACACTCTGCTGACGCCAGCTCTGCCACCTCCTCCCAGGTGGTGACACCTTGTGCCTCCTGAACCTCTTTTTCCACCACTGTGAGCAGGTAAGTTGAAAGGGTTGCTGCTCCCCAGTGCTCAAAATAAAACAGCAGGTTCTTCTCATTGCTCTATTAAAGCTGTAATTTTAAAACAGCAACACAGCCATCAGGGGACAGGCTGCGACTACAGCACAGGAAATAACACTGATAAAGGGAAACCCCGCTGGAAATTTTTAGCTAGTCTTATACATGAGAGTAGATAAAATTTTCTAATCCATGAACATTTCTGTGCTTCACAGATTTCCTTGCTAAAAACTCAGAATTGCTCAAACTTCACTGTCCTCCTGCCCCAGCACTCAGAGGTGACAAAGGCAGGTCTGCAGCCTCCCCCGCTCTCCCTGTGGACGTCCAGCACATCCTCCACTGCTCCAAAACTGCACTGGGAGAACAGCATGAGCCTCCAGCCACCACTGCTGCTTGCAGGTTTCCTGGGCAAGTAAAGGGCGGCAAGTTTCAGCTACTCGGCAGCGACAGCTTTCTAAGACCACCTATAGACTTAAGCCTGTTAAATTAACCTTAATACCTTCATTATTCCTCTGTTGGATGGTAACCATCTGGCCATGACTTCGTGTTGCAGTTAGCATGGGCTCCTGCTTAGGTTTCAGCTGAAATCCCTGGGTTTTGCCCATGCCATCACAGTAATGTCAAAGGCTGGGACAGGTTTAAGCCCAGCAATGTCTCCCCAGCATCAGTAGCATTGTGGATTGGTGAATCCTATCCCAGAATATTCCAGAGGCTAAGCCAACATCTCTGCCAACTTTACAGTGAGGATGCCAGCACATCTCTGCTGGCTGTCCTCTGGTGCCCACTCTCATCCCTCCACAAGTAGAAAAGTTGGAAAAATAGGTCTCCACAGGTTCCTACATACTTTTATCTTGGCTTTTCTCTTTGCTTGAGGATGCAGTTAAAGCAGTTTAATTTTCACTTGAAATAACCTCCAACATGACATGGATGCTGCCTAAACTAGAGATGTCACAGCTCTCCAGTTTTCCTTAGGGTCCAGTTTTCCTTAGATTCTGTGTCTACTCTGCTTACTCTATCCCCAGTCCCTCCACATGTCACTGAAGCTACTTACACCTACCCCCAGTACAGGGCCACATCTCATGGTCCCATTTACTAAGCCCTCCCCTACAACAGGCTATTTCTGTCCTCGAGGTCAAATATGCACATTCCAACTTGTCCTTCTGGACAGCAGCTTGGTGTGGCATAGCCTGTCCTTAGTCAACAGCAAGAGACTTTTTTTCTTTTCCTACCCCTGGACAGAGGTAATACACCCTTTCATTGCCTGAGAAAAATCTTTCTGTCTCTGTTAAGACACTTCTGTCCAATGACACAAGACTTTTTGGGAAGAGGACCATAAAATAGCAGACAAAAAAAAATGGCTTACTAGTGAAATGCAACCCTAGCTGGGATGTCAGGTTATTTTATTAAAAAATTTATTTTTTGGTTGTTATTTTTAAATAGAGCTTTCTGTTGCATGCCACACTGCTTTTTGAATGTCCAGGAAAAAGAACCAAGCAGGAAGCTTTGTGCAACCTGGTCTGGTGTGAGGTGTCCCTGCTTGTAGCAGGGGAGGTTGGAACCTGATGATCTTTAAGGTCCCTTCCAACCTTAACTATTCTGTGTTTCCATGATTTCTGGGTGACAAAGTAATATAAAACCATGACAAAATGTCGATTTGAGGTGTACCTTAAAACATTGCACAGAACCTTTTATTCCCCACTTCAAAACACTTCAAATCTTTGGTCCATTGAATTTAATGGGACACAAGCATGCATTATATGCTTAACTATATGTTAAGATGTGTGATGCCCCATCTTTGGAAGTGTTCAAGGCCAGGTTGGATGGGGCTTGGAGCAACCTGGTCTAGTGGGAGATGTCCCTTCCCATGGCAGGACAGCTGGAACTAGATGATCTTGATCAAAAGATTGCTGTGAGGCTGCCTGTCCTGAGAAGTGTTCAAGTGTAGTTTAAGGTTACCTGAATGATGGATCAGGAGCAGATGTGATGCAGGTGAACTCTTCACAGAGAAGAACAATTGGCCACCCCGATTTACCTAATTCACACCAGATTTTCTGTGGCAATGCACAGTCCCAGCCTGTGTCTTGAATGGTATAAATCCTGCTCAAGATTAGTGAGAGTGGAGACCTTGTCCCATCTCCAGGGCTGGTCCTACTGGGGATAGCTGTAACTCACAAAAGTGGGATGTCTGGGACATGGAAAGGGAGCCCAAAAGTGCAACGAGCCCCTGTGAGCACCATCAGCACCCCAGCAGCTTTGAGAAAGCCAAGTACTGCCTCTTCCTTCAGTCTGTCTGAACAAAAACAACAGCATTCAGTCTTTGCAAAAGGTATTCTAGGAATGTTGAAGTTTTGCTGTTTTTCTGCCTTTTTGTCCTCAAAAGACCTCTATTGTACACACTTTGAGCTGCCCTCCAACACATCTACCCACATACCTGCCCAGGGGAAGCCAGCAGAACTTCATAACCTCACCTACAAGCAATCTAAACTAAGCTTCCCTACCTCAAAAAAAATTTACTCTGAGTAACTTAGTGGTGAAAAGAGACCCAGTTGATAAATAAACATCACCAACTAATTCTGTGCAGACTTATCAGCTATCACTTACCAGAGGCAAAGGGGATTATCACCCCAGCTGGCAGGAGCGGCCGCCTCTCGGCTGCTTTTACAGGTACCAAAGGTCAGCTTCTTCCCCTGGCTTGCTGGGACTCCCCACCTTCCTCCAGGGAGTTAACCCCCATTCTGCAGAAAAAGAAGAGCTGATTTTACTTAAACGCTGATAAATGTTTAGAGAAGGAGGGAAATTAACAGCAAGAACTACTTTCAGGTTTTATCTTGAGGGGATGGTTGTCCCTGAAGCATCCTTTGTGTAGGGTGGGTAGGGCAAAGCCCAAGTCTGTCTGCTTTTCTGTTCAGTGCTTGAGAACACTCAATACTATTGGATGCTATTTTAGTTCAAAAGAAAAAATTGAGAGCAGTTGATTTCTTGAATTAAGCCTAACTTTCTACAATTAAGCCTTTCTAATGTCTAGCTTGGCTTCCAGAATATTTCTGGGGGTGGTAAATCCAAATATTCCGAGCACATTCATCTTTTTATGAGCCATCTGCTTTAAGGATAAATTTGATAGTGCCTCAGATGCAGCTGTGTAACTTTTCAAGATTACTGTAAACATTCATGAGTGTTTTCTGCAGCAAAAGTGGACACAAATTTACAGATACCAAAGTCATCTGTTTCCAAAGCAAATGAAAATTAATGAGGATGACTGCATACGCAAAAACAGAGTATAAAACCAGGCATACTTGTGTGCCATGAGCTAAATACCATGAGCTTAAATCTGTGTTGAACCCCAGGCACCCAACCCCCAAATATCTCCCCGTCGCCGATTCCCTATCCCACGGCAAAAGATGCCACATGATATTCCAGAGATGACTGTGAGAGTATTACCCCACCTAGCACTGCTGAAGGAAAGCTCCCACGCTGAAGGGAGTCACAAATAATTAAATGTTTCAAAACACAATGGATATGACATGCTTTCAAAATAGCATCTATAGAATCACTTCCACTAGGGCGAGGAGCTCTCGGGAGGGAAAGCCCTTTCACTCACTTCAGTTGATTACCTGTATAAAAGGGCTTAATTTCTCTGGAGCCTTTCCTTTCCAAATCACCTCTTTTTTACCAAAGCCATTGCAGCAGGAGTGGCAGCTACTCATACAACTCATGAGATGATGTTTTCTCAGACAGAGCTATTAGGACATGGGTCCTGGCTAGATTTAATTTTTAACATGCGATTAAAAAAAAAAGAAATAAAACCTTTTTTAAAAGAGAGAACTGCAAAAAAAAATTGTCATTCCTGGGCTTGCAGATCACTGCTAAGATGCCCAAATTATTAATCAGAAGTCATCTTACCGTGACTTAAGATTTCAGCTAGGGGTGTTCCAGTCATGTCTAGGATTTTTTTCTTGGAAATCACCTTTTCCATCCCAATTCTGCCAATATAGACCTATGGAGAGATGTTCTTCCTTCACCCAGTTGGATAAGCAGCAGATTCCTGAAGGATTTTGGTATCCCCTGGCTGAAAGCCAGCCCAGCTCCTGGCCCCCTTCAACACCCATTTGGGAAGAAGACATTGCCCAGTCCCCTTGACCACAGTGCCCCACCGGTCACCTTCATGCTAAAAAATCTCTCATTTCTTTCCTGGAGTTGTGTCCTAAACTGGTAGTGCTGTTTTCAAATGCATTGTGATGGGAGATGCTGGATGGCCAGTGGTTTTAAAAGGTGGCCTCACCTCTTTCAGTGAAGAAACAGGTTTTTTTGGGAATGTAACTGCAATCATTCACTAAGAACATCTTGGTCAAGTGAAAATAATTTCCTTAAAAACTAACTTAGTATGTTAAAATCCACAAATAAATTAAATATTTAAAGAAAAACAAGAGTGTGCCGTTATAAAGCTGCATAGAACAACCAGACACCCAAACCTGTAGTGAAAGGCAGCACAGAACACAAACAAAACTGATACCAACTCTTAACATCTGCAGTGAGTTGCTATCAGCTTCCCATGACCAATGAGTTAAAACAAATGTCCCTTCACCCCAATACACTATGGCTAATTCAGGATCTGAGTCCCATTGCCATTGTGCTCTCCATTCTATCTGATGGGAGCCAGATCAGGTCATTGGATACTTCTGTTTATTACCTTAACACACTTTTAATACTTTGGCAGCATATATTTGTGTCTGTACTCCTTGGGGATTTTATGCTGGTTTTGAGGATAATTACAGCCTGTTAGGAAAATGCCCTTAAATTCTATAAATACATTCTCAACTCTAACTTCCTTTTATACAGGTGTTTTCTCTGGGATTTTCTCTCATGTAAAAAAATA
>NW_009970726.1:12384817-12398095 GCF_000747805.2 Chaetura pelagica | reverse complement strand
ATTTGGGGTAGGCACACATTGCTGAAATGTTCATGGATTTTTGGGCTTTTCCACAGACTTTATGGGATGTAAACATTTTTACAAGCTTGAGATGAATGAGGATAAAGCATGTGTAGCTTCTAGGAAAACTTTATGGGGATAAATATAGACAGCCTGGACTGTCTTATTGTCAACACTATATTTCAGAGGGAAGCTTGTGAGGTGGCTGGCTGTTAAAAATAGGATGTTAATGTCCCTCTGTACACACAAGCATGAAGCTGGTGCCAGTGGAGATGCAACTGGGTGGGTCATGCACAGGTTTTAATCCTTGTGTCATTTACTGGGTGCTGATGTTCTCTCTGGAAGGCCAGGTCTGTCCAGCTGGCCACAGTGCCCTTCTCTTGGAAATGCCTCTTTGTGTTGGTGGGACCTTTTTCCTCATTGACTTTGTACTGTCTCTTCAGGAAACTGAAGAACTTGAATCACTGAGTAACCAAACAACTTAAAACTCAGATAGTGACAGAGATAAGAACAAAAGAAGAATAATTAAGCATTGAAAATCCTATGTGAAAATTACTTCATTCTCAAGTGGGTATAAAACTAATATACGTGAGGGACATTTGAAGAGCACCAAAGACTCATGAGATACTGCCGTGAAATTTAGACCACAGCTAATTTTATCTTCTCTGATGGAATGGTTTTCCTTTTATCCTCTGGTTTGCAGATTTTCAGGGCAAATTCTGATTTCTTCTATTTTAAAAATAACTATTTTTATTATTAAAATTATGTGGCTTAGAACCACTTTTGGGCAAAAGCTGATTTTCTGTGATATCTTTATGCCAGGTCATGTAGGGTTGGTTGCTCCATAGTTAAGACTATTGGTACTATTGAGGTGCTAGCACTAAATACCAGTAACTTCTTAGCTAATGGTTAATGTGTCTTGCTTCAGGCGACTGCAAACACTGCAGAATGGGATCACTGAAAAAAATGAATTTGCTTTGTAGCAAAGCACTAAAAAAAAGTTCTTGTGAAAGTTTCTCTTTAGTTTCCATACAATAAAAACTTGGAAACTTCTGGGAGTGGGGAAGCATCTGCCTCCTTCACCAAAAAGCCAGGCACGAATTGTCCATACAGGAGACAGAATGGTCCAGTCAATGGCAGCAGCAGGTTCTAGCTGCACCAAGGACCAGGTAAGTCACATAGTTAAGCCTCTGTTTTCTCATTCAAATGTTCAGAAACATCAGCTCTATGACTACATCTATGCCAGGGGCTGAGCTGCACTTGCATGGAGGTTTTAGTTTCCATTTGGATTGTTCGGAGACATCTGAGGAAGCAGATTGCTAGGATGCTCTATGTTTACATTTCACCAGCATCTTTAAGGTTTTGGACCATGTCTTCAGCTTCTCCTCTTTGCAAGATAGTGCACACCAGTAAGATGGATGGCTCCCAGTGTTGGGAGATTAGACCTGCTCACACCCTGGGGGATATTGGAAGTGACAAGAATATCTAAGAAGAGCTTTAGAAGTACAGCTTATCCTCCCTACATTGCCAATATGCCTTTTGCTGAGAGCTGCCTGGGAAGAGATTTCCCATGGGATTAATTAATTCTAATTATGACCTTCCATCATCTACCCATAAATTGGCTTGGTGTGGACGTAGTTAAGATTTCAAATCCAGGCTGCACATTAAATATACATATATATCTAGATATGTATATCTGTGTGTGTGTGTGTGTACATACACAAGCAATTCTTCATCTGGAAGTGCATGGCAACTGTGCTGGATGTTGTGTGCACACACACTACCGAAAGATATTCCTGTGTCCATTGAATAATGAAAGCCAGCCAAGCTGACAGGCAGGTAGAGGAGAGGTAGGTGAAGTCACCTGTATCTTCAATAGCAGATGTTTGGTTTTGGCCAGATTTCTTTTTTTCTTGCTTGGATTTTCAGCAGAGCCACTCAGCCTCCACTTTCCTCCAACTACAGTCAATGTTAGTTTTATCTCTGGGTTTATTTTCACCCCTCAGCTCTATGTTTCTTTGCTTCCAATGTGCTCCAGGATCTCAGCAGCATCTCTTGGGGGATGCAGCAGAACCTTTGAGGCTGTTCTCAGGGCTGGTGTAGAACACCATTAGAAGCACCCACAGCCTCCACTTTTTTTACACTGCAGAACATGAAAGATATAGATATACACTGGTCACTAACATATAAATTAGTATCAAGGATGCTGTTTAAAATAACACACTGGATAGGGCCTGAGCTGTACCAAGTCAAGAAAATCACTGCAAATCTTCCATCTGTAACTGAACCCATTAAGTGTAGAATGTGCAATGTATCTTCATCTGATTAACCCAACTTCCCAGATTGAACTGGGGGCTGAGGGCTGCCCTGGTCTTGTTATTGCTTGCGCTTGGCAGCATCGAGTAGGTTGTATTCTCTCTGCCAAAAGACATGGATGTCTCAGAGTCTCAGCAGGGAGCTCAGCCACCACCATGTACCTGGGGTGATGTGTACAGCACTATCAGAACCCAGGCTGGGTCCAGCCTTTCCTTCTTTCTTTCCAGGAGGTTTTGCAGAAAAATGCTTTTCATATAATGGTTTTATCAAGAAGTTGAAAAAAATAAAATAAAAAAATACATTAAAATTATCCCAAATGGTCAAGAAGTAGAGAAACAAAGAAATAATTCTCCTTTTCCTGATACTCTGCCTCAAATCTTCTAGCACAACAGTTGCAGTAAGTATCAGCTACTGTTTGTAATCCATATGTCTGGAGCCATATGCGCTACAGTCTGGATTAAGGCAACCAAAGTCCATCCGATCTTGGTTGTCAATAAATCATACAGACCCAGAAGGACTCAGAGGAATCTCAGGAATTGAAAAGCTATAGTTACCTCTGGCCCTTACAACATTCCAAGTGATTCACAGAAAGTTTAAGACTGGTAATGTAAAGAAAACTGGTAACTACCCTGAAAACTATAGTCATACACAGCTTCTCTGAAAATGCTCAGTCTGTTTCAAGACTGTAGAATCTGAACTGCAGGAAATTCCTGAAGAAAATAAGAGAGGAACAGCCCTTATGAGCTTCTTTTTTAAGTAGAAAGAACACTTTACAGTACCATAACATTTTGGTGATACTTAGAAGAGCACTACTCCCTTCAACAACTTCTTGCAAAATTAGAATAGCGGGTAAGTAAAGCTCAGAAAAGCCTATCTATTTTATCTAAGTTAAGGAAATACGTGGCAGAACAGTTCCTCTTTGAACAGAAGGTATTTTTTTTAATGCCACAACTGTGGACACAACTTACTAAACACAATTGCAAATCTTTCCTTGATCATTTTAATGAAAAAAAAAAAAAATTGAGCCAAAAGATCTGTGTATAGGAAAGAAGTACCACCCGGCTGAAAAATATCATACATATATATAAAATTTCCTGCTTTTCTCTTAGTGCAGGTCAGGCTAAATTGAGGGCATCCTCGTGGGAAAGCCTTGCCCTAAAGAGTGCCTGCCCTGCAGCCCAGAGGTGTAACGGCAGTAGTGCAGTCGGGCCCCAGCACAGAGCAGGGCTGCGGGCAGATCTTGGGGGGCCTGAGAGAGTCGTTCTAGGTTCTGGCTGGTGCTTCACCTTGGTCTGTGCCAGAACACATCACCGTCACATAAACAGAAAGGGTTTTGCTGTCCAGAGAGGGCACCTACCAGAGAGGCCTGAGAGCTCCTCGCAGTTATTTTTTATAAATGGCAAAAGGATGGGAACAAACCCTTCAGACTGTAAGATCCTGTGTGTGAGATACTGAAAAACAGGAGTTTTTTTCCTTTTTTTTTTTTTTTTTTTTTTTTTTTTTTTTTTTTTTTTTTTTTTTTTTTTTTTTTTTTTTTTTTTTTTTTTTTTTTTTAAGAGAACATTTGCTGTTCATTTCACACTCCATGCTGCAACTGGGAGCAAAACTCCTTCCCTTTTTAATTTTCAGAGCCCACTTATCACAGATGTACTGAACGAGCCCCTGAGATGCTCCGCTCCGGCATCTCCAAATCACATCCCCACTTTTTTCACCATCCAGGACTGGAAACCCAATAAGCTCCTCAGCAGGTCTGGGAGCCAGCAGCTCAGGCAAATCCCAGGGCTGACACTCCGCAGCGGGGACTGTGAAAAGCTTTCATTGATCCCAGCACAACGTGATGCTGTTTCACCCCTTATTGTCTCTCTCTCTCGCAATGTGCCATCGAGGCATTTCCTGCTGGTGTTATGAGATGCTTCGATGGTTGCACAAGTAATTTTTCCAGTCTTTTATAACAGAGTAATGCCTTTATTTGATTGCAAGAACAAGATCTGCCCTGCCGGATATTTTTGCAGCTGAAAGACCAACACAATCAAATCAGGCAGATGCAGCATATAGGAAATAAGGACTTCATGCCAGAGAGATGACACTTCGAATCACATGCCATTTTAGACACAGGAAATGAAAATCCCAAAGAGCCTCTGAAGAAATGGAAAGTCATTTAACATTTCGATATTTCTGTACGAAAATCTCCGGGTAATAGCCAATACCAGTCTTCATCAATTTAGGAGGCTTAGCAGCACCACAAGGAGACAGAGGTGAGAACTCAGGATCCAAATCTGTGGCAGTAACAGGGAGGGCAGCAGGTGCTTTATTTGCCTGGGAGATTGATGGTGTATGTCCACATATGCCCCCCAAGAAGGGAGGCAGGTAATGAGTCAAGCCTATAGAATGCATTACACCAAAGCTGCTCTTTGCTGTGCCCTCTGCAAGGTCTTAAGCAATTAATTGAATTGTCCAAATAACCAATTAGCCATGAACCATTGCTTCTGACCCAAAAGGTGTCTCAATTTCCTCCATCCCCTTGAGCCTCAGCCATCACTAACAACCTAAAGGTGCAAAGAAAGCAGAAACGTACTGCTAATGAGTTTAGATAGACACTGTGGAGATTAGAAAGTGCCATATTTTTGTGTATGTAACCTGGTAGAGAAGGGGTTCCCCTTCCAACAGCCCAAGCAGCCCAGCTGGGGTGTCTTTCTGTACCTCCTCCCTGTGGGGACCAACTACAGCTGGTAACTGAAGGCAGAACAAAGAAGCCAGTTTGGTGGTAGGAAGACATACAAATAGCTCTTCAGAGCCACACAAGGAGTTTAAAGGGGGAATGGGAAATAAGTGAGCATGGTGTGACAGGGGAAGACAAGCAGGGACCAGATTACTTGAGCTGACCTAGTGGACTTGTAGTTGCCCCTACATCAATCAGTGCAGCAAATCTGGGCACTGCTGCTCCTGCAAGCGGGTGGGGGGGATGTGGTGCACTAGCTCTGGGGAAAGGTGACTTGGCAGCCCTTCTGCCTTACTCCACTGTGGGGTATGGTCTGGCTTTCCCACAGGGCAGGTAGATTGGAAGAGAAGGCTGGAAGAAATGGTGGGGGAGTGGTAAACAGAGTAAGCTTAATATCAGCAAGAACAGACAATGAAGAGCTGTAATAACAGTTCATGTAACGATGAGGACTCTCTTAACACAGAAAAGAAGACAGACATCACCATAGAAGCAAAGTGGAAGAAAAGGTTCCAGACTTTCAGTCAGCTGAGCCTTTGCCAGCTGAGTTAAGGATGGGCACCAAGGAAATTTGTGTCACCTCCCTCTGAAAGGCAACTGGTCCTGCCAAGCTGTCTTGCCCAGGGAGAGCTCAGCCATTCAGCAATGCAGGGTTGCCTGGTCACAGAATCATAGAATCATAGAATCCTAGAGTCATAGAAAAGGAAATGTTTTGGGTTGAAAGGGACTTTTAAAGTCATCTAGTCCAACCTCCCTTGAAGTGGGAAGGGCATCTTCAACTAGACCACATTGCTCAGATCACATCCACCTAACCCTGAATGTTCCCAGGGATGGGGCATCTACCACCTCTCTGGGCAACCTCATCATAAAAATGTTCTTCCTCATACCAAGTCTGAATCTGCCCTCTTTTAGTTTTAAACTGTTACATCTTGTTGTATTCCTACAGGCCCTACTAACTTGTCTGTCTTCATCTTTCTTTTACACACGTTTTAGGTATTGAAAGGCTGTTGTAAGTTCTTTCTGGCATCTTCTCCAGGCTGCACAATTCCAACTTTCTCAGCCCACTGGAGAGGTGTTCTACCCTTCTGATCTGTGGGTCTCCTCTGGACCTGCTTCAAGAGGTCCCTATCTTTTGTGTACTGATTACAGGCATTTGGGGAACCATCATAGGCTAGAGATAGTGTAACAGAGCTGATGGGACTGCTGTGCATAGGAGTTGAATGTCCCAAAGGCGACACACAAATGTCTGTCTAATTTTGGGGGCAAGGAGGTGACACAGAAGAAGGAGGAACCCATCCAGTTCTCCCCATGTCACAGGGAAAAGGGGATGCTCTGCACAGGAGCAGAAGTTACTTTCAAAGGGCATAACAGTAATACCTCCTGAAATATCTCCAAAGGTTGTGGAGACATCAGCACAGCTTAGCCAGAGTTACTGCTTCTAGCAATTTCTTATTGTACCAGAGCTTGTCATTTGGGGCACTGGAGTCCAGATCAGTCTCCTCTCACCTAGATGTGGGGAGGGAGAAGACATGGCTGTATGTGGGCACCCTGACCAGGATCAGGGTGATGGTGGTAAGCTCAGACAAAGCCTAGCACATACTACAGCTTTGTAGATTTCAGAGCTGACTTAAGCCAGGAGCTTTTCTGACACAGGTTTGCACTGTGAGTGCTTGGCTGTTTCTAGCTTGCATCAGAGGCTGCCAAAACCCTTCTTATGTGGTGCTGTTGTGAAAATAGCTGGAATCAGCTGGACCAGGCACACTGCAAAGGCACATGAACGGAGACACCTGGGCCTGAGCTGCCTTCCATGGTGCTCTGTGGTGGTCTTTTCCATCCTGAGTCACACAGACCCACTGACCCAGTACAGTGGAGTGAGTCTTGCAGCTAGTCCAGGTCAGCTGCTAAATTTGTTCAACTGAACTTTGGATTAGACCAACATTTAGTCTGAGCAGTCAGCTGATCAGTATTTCACTGTGAAGCCCTCACAGAATATCAAAGAGTCTAAGTTTCAATGCCCTGAGGTTAGACAAAAAAGCTCAAAGGAACATAAAGCAGAAAACCAGAGCATCCCTGACAGAGGACTTTGGGGACAGGTGACAATGAAACACAATCAGTACACAGACTGTGTGACAAAACACCCCAGTATTCCTGTAAAATGTGTCTATGCAAGAAGCTGAACAGCATTTGTCACTGAATGAAAGGTAAGGGTGCATCACTGGGAGGAAAATACCTGGAAGTGATCCTCATTAAAGACAAAGATGAGAGAGGGATGTGCTCACTGGCTGGTTAGAGCCCTGCTGAAGGGTGTTCAGGGAAGTGTCAAGAGCCAAGTTTTTATCTTTTTGCTGCCACAGCCCAGTTAAGATCTGCTGTGGAAGACTGAGAGCAACATAACTGATCACCAAGTAAGTGAGGGGTCTTTAATGCCTGCCAAGCCTCCTAGATCATTTCACTTTAAAGGCTCTAAAGTGCCCAGGAGTTCTGACAGATAAAAGCAGTATCTGTTCATTTGTTGAATGCAAACAGAGAAGTCTCAAAAAATTTAAGTCCCATTTTAGGGTTAAAAAAACCAATCCTGCAGGTTTCTACTGTGGAAGACAGAAAGCATGAGCCTCATTGCTGCAGAACCAGGTTTCACATGCCAAGGCTGTAAGAGCATTTTACAGCTTCAGTGAGCAAGCAACACTACACCTGATGACACACAAGGCAATGTCTGTTGAGTTTTTTAAACACCAAAGTTTGATTCAGTCCTTCCGGGGAGGTCAGGCTAGAAAATATGGAAAACCAGGGACTGAAAGGCAGCCAGGAGGAACAGAGGAGACAGTGCAGAGAGCTTACAGCAACGCTGCATGAAGCAGCAAATGCCTTCAGTGAGCACTGGGATTCAGGCAGTCCACACTCTCTTCTGGTTAAAGGCTAGAGATAAATCTTGGATATCTTGATAGCATATGCTACAAATAAGGAAGACACACATACCCACATATATATATGTAGATATATAGATATAGATATGAACCAATACAGAGATCTAAATACATTAAGTAATAGATCTCATCACACGGAGAAGTAGTCAGCACCATTGTGGATGAAGACTTTATTTTTGTTAAGGCAACAGGTTTTTCTCCTTATTCTTTGATCCTGCCTACAGTGCCACAGTATCCAGCCCATGGCAGAAATGGGGCCGTAAAGCAGTTGCTGTGGGATGGGTTATGCCATTGAATTAATGATCTATAGGCAGCAGTCCTTAAGGAGAGCTATGCTTTGCATAGGAATTAAAAGCTACTGACTGGAAAAACAAATGGAGAATTACAAGGAAGACTTGTGCTATGCCTAAGGATTAGGAAATTAATTTTATGCTACCTGTCCAGTTTAGTTTGGCTTTGAAACAAGTAAAGTTGTACTTTGCAAAGGAAATACTGGAACCTGGAAGCCTAGAAGCACAGTTTTCCTTGTAACCTCCACATTCATAATATCATAATGTACATCTCCTCACCCTGAACAGATGGATCTTTCCTGTCCTGAATAGGGGAACACACTGCTAGCTGTATAGAATCTAAGTATCTCTGCTTGATCAGATCTTTCACTGAAGAATCTAGTAACAGGGGCACTAAGAAAAATGCGAATATCACTTTTTGAGGAAAGGAAAGGGAGTCTTGACAGCACAGCCTTTCTGGAAAGTCTTCCAGCAGAGGATTAGGAACGACGGATGGTATTTCTGTAAGCCCTTGTTTTTGGCCTGACTATGACTCCCAGAGAAGCTGATGGTAAATCTGCCATTGTATCCAAGAGGAACAGACTTGAGACAGAGCTGAGCAAACTGAAGATCCCAGCCTTTGACTCAGTAGTGTAAATATTTTGCCTTTATAGTCAGAGATTAGTAAATTCAGGGACATTATTCAAAATGCAATTTGGTAGCTGCTTCACTGAGCAGTATCCATACACACTGAACATGCTTATCTCCTATGGTTTTAAAAACTGCTTTGTGCTGTTAAGGAACAAGGAGATAAATCACAAAAGCAATTGCAGTCAGTGTTGTAGTGGGTAATCTCAGCACAAAAGAGACAAACAGGTCACGGACATATTATTCCCTTTGCACCCCTTATGATGCTCCCCTCCCAGGGAAGGGAACATGGCTGTAGGGATGGGTGTTAGGAAATGCAAACACTGCTGTAGGGCAGGTGCTTGATTCTGTGTGGGAGCTGGTAGTGTTGGTCTCTCATGTTGTCAATGTGCTGTTTTTATTGGGCATGGAAAAGAGCTGTGGTGAAAAAAGTAAATCCCTGTTCATGTTCAAAGTCAGAAATCTCATTGTGTATAGAGTGAATTTAATCCACTCAGTAGAAAAGTCCCTGGCTGAAAAGGTATCCAATAAAGATGCTCATATCTGCTTAACTGAGTTGGGCAGTGCATTTTCTGTACTTGTCTATCCAACATATATAGCAAACACTAGGAGAGAAGTGCAACATATCTTACCTTGTAGCTATACCAGAAGGCAGAGCGGTCACAAAAAAACTTAGATATACACAGACACCATTGCCCACAAAATGTTTACGGACAAAGTGGTCAAGGAAGAAATTGGATTTCAGCCTGACAGTTTAGGCAACCAGGAAAATGTACTTGTGCTTCCCTGAACACTTCATTTGAGTGAAGCAGTCCACAAAGCCATACCAGTCTTCATCTGAGGACTCTGCCTTAGATAAGAAGTTCTCCTGCCTTATTACTGGAAGTTGGGATTTGATAATTATTTGAAGGATTTAAACCAATTTCTTGATTTTACAGAATTTCTATAATTTTATATTTTGAGAGCTATCAGGAATCAATATCTGGGTTAAAAATGAAATAATGGAACTCATCAAAGAATTGTCAAAGAATTCAATTTAGAGGAAGTCCATGAGTTGAAATTCCTGTGTCCAGAGACTGTACTTAATACCCACTAAATAGAAGTAGAGGTCAGCTGGCATGGTCATGCAAGATGCAGAATGCCATTGCAAAGTTGTGGTCTGCAACTCTGTGGGGTAACAACAGTAATTTTTTTTACAAAGCCATACCAGTCTTCATCTGAGGACTCTGCCTTAGATAAGAAGTTCTCCTGCCTTATTACTGGAAGTTGGGATTTGATAATTATTTGAAGGATTTAAACCAATTTCTTGATTTTACAGAATTTCTATAATTTTATATTTTGAGAGCTATCAGGAATCAATATCTGGGTTAAAAATGAAATAATGGAACTCATCAAAGAATTGTCAAAGAATTCAATTTAGAGGAAGTCCATGAGTTGAAATTCCTGTGTCCAGAGACTGTACTTAATACCCACTAAATAGAAGTAGAGGTCAGCTGGCATGGTCATGCAAGATGCAGAATGCCATTGCAAAGTTGTGGTCTGCAACTCTGTGGGGTAACAACAGTAATTTTTTTTATATAACAAAAGCCTCCCTCCCCCTCCCCCCCCCTTGACAATCTGGTAACATTGTGACATTTTAGTTAAATATTTTGCTCCTTCTGCAAGATCTGACCCTACAGTTACACTTAACCTGCCCAGAGTATTAGCTGAAGAACAACCTTTCATGTCACACACTAGATTAAATCCTTTTCATTGACTTCTCTGAGTGTGCAGGACAGCATTAAGAAATCCATCCACCTTCATATTTTGGTCTGACAGACACCTGACTCAAAGAGCTTTTGCAACAGAAAATTTTCACTGGGGAAAAGCCAAGAAGCTGAAGATCTGGAGCAAAGGCAACTGGCTGTAGAGAAATCATCAGAAAACCCACATGACAGAGAGGGATGAACAGTACCAGACATTTTTGTTCTTTCTGGTTTTGGAGAGCATTGGAAAAGTGGAAAGCTTTTAATTTGAGAATTGGCCCCTAGTTCTTGATAGATGGAGAGGAATTCTGCCACCAGTCCACCAAAGTGACTTATATGAGATGGGGTAGGTCCCAGATTTAATCTATTTTATTGGGAGCCCCAGCAATATCTGCCCTTGGCAGCAGTGAACACTAGTAAAGCACCTGAAGGAGGAAACAAGTCTCTACTTGAAGCTGAGAAGCTGACATGTCTGAGCTGGGCTGAGCTGATCTTGTTCCTCTTACTTTGCTGATGCACTCCCTGTCAGACCTGCTGACACTAACAGCCCAGAAGAACCTGTCGTCCTCCAACATGCCTCAGCATCTTCATGAATTTCTGCTCTGGCTGCTGGATCAGCATCATTCATGGATTCATGGAGCCTTCTCATTACTCAGGAAATAAATTCTGGATTTTGATCTGGGAATTGAAATTATAACCTGGCATCAACACCAAAACCATTGTGTGTGTCCTCAAAAAGTGGGATTCTCCACTCAAACTTCACAATAGGGAGAAGAGGCAAGGAAACCTTTTCCAGTCATATCTGGTGGCAGAGACCAAGAAGCAGAGATGACCAGAATTACTGCACAGCCCTCTTGGGAGCTGGAGGTCAGCATCCAATGCAGGTTTCCATGAAAACTGCATTTCTGTTTCTGTGCAGTCACTCGTTTTCCTGTGTGGTCATTGCAATCTTCTGTCAACTTTCTTCTGAGGGGACACTTCAAATCTAATCCTGTTTATCTTCAGCCCAGATTCACTTCCTTCATTCCATCTGCCTGCATTTACGGTGAATTCAGGATCCTCTAGAAACAAGTGCTTGCTCCAGCAACTCTTTGGGTCAAAAACCCCTATTAAAAACCACAACTGTCCAATGAATTCCTCTTCCTTAAAACCGATGTCAGTGCTACCATGACCCAGAAAGAGACGTATTTTTCAGATCAAACATTAACAATCAGACATCAGGGGAATGGGGAAAGCTGCCCTCCAGATGGAGTGTGGCAGAGCTGTCTGCAGGACTGTGCAAGGGGAATGTGGAAACCAGGCTCCTCTGGGAGCAGGGCCCAACGCAGAGCCCTGCTCTGCTGGCTCCTCAGCCACACGGCTGGGAATCAGACAGAGGAAGGATTGTACTGGCTTGACCTGGGGAAGCTTAAAAAGGATTTCATTCACACCCTGGCATTTCCATGGATTGATTGAGCACAGGAATGACAAAGTGGTGCTGCGGAACTCCAGAGACTAAACTTTCTGGACAACATCCAATGCCATTTGTCTACATAAATTTATAAGTAGCCATTTCTCCCCACGCTGGGAAAAAAACATGCCCCGGTCCTTGGGTGTGATGTAGGGCAGAGTCAAGGTGTTGGGAACCAAGTGCTGCATCTTACTTTGCACCTGCACTTGACCTAGTCACCAGCTGCAAAGTGTTGCTTCATCCTCTCACCATGAAAGGACTCAAGGCATTTCCACACGGTTTGTACTCCTGCTGAGTACTGTAACTTGACTTTTTTTTTCTGATGTCTGATTAATCTGAGCTTTTGCTGTATGACTTTCTGCCTCCAAAGGAATTCCTTCTGTGTGATGGCACTAGTGTCTGGTGAGAGGCACTGCTGATGGCCAGCAGCCTCCTCTCTTCTTCACTGTGCTGTCACCTTATGCACTGACAGTGATGCTTTTCCTTCTGGATAGATGCTGCCCCTGGGACTTGTACCATTATCCCACCTCAGGAGAGAAAAATTCTTCTAAAAATAGTTCCAGTGGCTACTTGTGTCCCTCATCTCCAAGAGAACGAGCTTGTTCTTCCCCTTGACACATATGTACCCTCCTCAAGAAAGCACCTGGAGATTCCCTGGGAGTTTGGGCAGGCAGGGAAGGGGCATTAGGGGACAGGGAAGCTGGGATGGGATGGTGGGGAAGACAATGGGGTCTGCACTGTCCTGTGCAGCAAATGCTGGCTGCTCTGTGGCCTTTGGGGAGAGTGAGAGGTAAGACAGGACCATGGGTGTGTGGATGCAGTGCTTCTTTGGCATGTTTCCTCCCACCAACCTGGCAGTGAAAGGGGCTGTTTGCCTTAGGGGTCAATTCTTGTTGGTTGCGGGTTTTTTTTCCACTCAGAAAAATCAAACCCAAGCACCCTGGCCCATGCTCTGCTCTGGGTCTGAGCCCAGTGGGCTGGCCTGGCTTGCAGGGACAAGGGGAGCATCAAACTGTGTATAAAGATGCTTCCTTTTATCTCTGCCCAATAGCCCCATTCTCCTTGTGAAAGCTGCAGGGGAGCCAGCCACGGTACAGACCATGCTGAGAAACACTCTGTTGAAAAGAGAATCACATAAAAATATAAGTACTGCTCTGGCACATGCCTTCTGTTTGATAAAAGCTTGAGCTCTGGCATACCTGGCATCTTG
>NW_009970726.1:12380928-12384790 GCF_000747805.2 Chaetura pelagica | reverse complement strand
CATCTTGGAAGTTTTGTGGATGGAAATCCTGGCCGAGTCACCAACCACCCACCACCAGGGAGGTTTGCACGATGGCTGCGGGATTTGCTTCCAGGCTTAGCAGCATCATGTGGGTAAATGCAGTGGAAATATTTGTCTTTACTGCAGGAGAACTGCAGAGGATGGGAGGCCCTGGTCCTGCCTCCAGACTCTTTGGAGGTCTCTGCAGCCACTGGCTGTTGGCACAGCAAAAGCACCATGGTGTTAGTGTTGTTCTAGAGGAATAACAGCTACAAACCTTGCTGCTCAAGTGGCAGAAATCTGAAAGCAAAGCGTGGGTTTGAATAAAACTGGGGTTTGGCAAATCTGAGATGGAAGCGCAGATCTGCCTCAGTTCCCCATAGCTCCCTGCCTTTGAAAGCAAAATTCTTTCACTTAAATAGTTTCAAACGTGCTCTCTTATGATTGCAGCATCTCCAACCCCCAACCTGCTATCTCCACCGTGGTGCATATGTACAGATGATGATGCTGAAATCCATATGTGATTGACTCCAAAGCACTGAGAAACTGGATGTGGAATCAAATGTGGTGAATGAGCCTGAATCAGTCTTGACATGGCTTTCCTCACCAGCCTGGCCTAAGTGACTAGACAAGGCTTTTATTCTCACTGCTTTCTGATGTGATTGAGCTCCTTCAGCTGACTTTTTAATATATTTTTTTTAACCTCCTCTGACATTTAGGGCTGGTCTATACTGGGGATTTCATTCAAATTATTTGTGGATGTGAATTTAGAGAGGAATAATTATTCCTGATTAACTCTCTATGTGGACAGTCTTTTTCCAAAATAAAAATACTTTCTTTCAAATGGGTTTAATTGACTCCAAGAAAGCAGTAGGTTGCTTTCTCTAAGAAAAAAGGAAAGGAAGGATACAAATTGGAGACTATTTTTTCTTCTTCCATTTGTTGAAATAAGCAAGGACTTCTGAATGTTGTGAAAGTTTTAACAGAAAATTGCTGTATGTTATTATGTATAATTTGCACCTCTGATAAATTATTGTTCCATGAAAATAATTACAGAGCAGGCAACATAATTAGACAAGCAACACAAAATCAGAGGCAGAAATGTAGGATGAGACTCTGACTGGGAGGGCTGTTTGTAGGGAGATTGCTCTGAGGTGTATTTTATTCTGTCCACACACTCACATCCAGCCTGATTTGCTGGAACCAAAACTGATTACAGGATGTAACAAGCCTCACAAAAGCTTAATTAAAAAAAAAAAAAATCGTCAGCTTTAGGATGAATTTTCTTTTTAAAAACAAGGAAAAAAAAGGTGAATCAGGATAATCAATGTTCTTCTGGGGAAAATCTGAGATAGGGGTGCTAAGAAATGTCCAACAATTGTGATGGTGGCCGCACTGATGCTGCTGATGCCTGTGGTACCCAGAAGGAAGAGCTGGAGTTAGGAAGGGCTCTGGCTGCCAAGTGTCACACATGGGCTTAGGTACTGATCTCCAAATAATTTAATTTATCTCATCCCAGGTATCATCATGTAAGAATATTAAGGTATTTGCATGGGGACAGTGCAGAACTTTAGGGTGAAGAGTGTTCAGCATGGATCCAGACACAATTAATGTCATAGCTTTTCACTGTGGGGAAGGGAAATGATCCCAGCTTTGTTGGTTGCCAGAGCAGACCTGCCCATGTAACTTCTTTGTTCTAAATAACTGCTCTGTCCAGATGGCAATCCAGCCTTGCACATGTATGCTTTCCTGGGACTACAAAGGTTGCTCTTATGAAATTGGTATCTGAGTTGGTTCATGTGATTCTTTCAAAAGACTGCTATCATCATAAAATCTGCATTTTTTAGATTAAAAGGAAGAAAAATAAAACAAAAACCTAGAAAATTCGAGACTCTTGTGAGAATGAGCAGATGGGAAATCTTAATCTGGGGCTTCCCAAACAACAGGAGCTACCAGTTGTGCCCTACTGGAAAACACAAAGTATAGGCTTTTCTTAGCTTTCTTAGTTTGTTGGGGTTTTTTTGTTGTTTCATCCCAGTGTAGGAAGGGGAAGCTTTGAAAGAATTATTTTTTCTTTCCTACAGCAGGAAACCATTTGCCACCCAATAGCATTTGCACTAGAGCAGTGAGAGCCTGCCCCTGGCTCACAGCTCTGATTTTGAGAGCACACAGGAGCATGCTGGGCTCATGATAATACAGAGGTCTACAGGACAGCTCATGTGCACAAGAACATGCAGAGATCTGCAGAAACAGAGCCTAGAATTGAAACTCCTGCAGACCTATCAAGAGAAGTTGGAATTGTAAACTCAAAGCTTGCACAGAAGTTTTTTTCTTTGCTTTTCTGGCATAGCTTTCAACACTGGGTTTCACTGACGCCTCTTCTTTCCCAAACTGGAAGAGCAATCAATAGACAGGAGACAATAATGCCACTCTTTTAAAACCTATTCTACATATTACACAGTCAGCAGCTCAGCTCAGAAGAGAAATCATATATCCACAACTATCCTTTCTCTATGACAACTTCAAGGAACATTATGAACCCTTCTCACTCCTACCAAACCAAACCTTCCCCTTCTTCTCGAAGAGCAATATCCTAACAAAATGCATTCAATTAATTGTCCAAACCATCAAACCAAAACAGACTATGGCCAAAACCCCTAGAAATAAAAAGGAACTATATTTTTAAAAAACTGAAGTAGGTTGAGCTTCCTAAATCTTACAGCCATGACAAACATAGGTTATATACAGACTAAGGGCAGATAAGCTTCACTGCACATCTCACCATGCTGGTCACCTTTGCCAGATCTAGAATGAGCAGGAGCAGCTGCAGTCCTTCTCTGGTCCCCACATCCCTAGCTCTTGGTGGGAGGGAAGCTGATGGGTACATAGACCTAATTGTGGGGTGGAAATGGGATGTGGCAGATGCAAACATCTGAACTCAGTAGCTCAGGAAAGGCCTCCAGTGCCACACGTTAAATACGGTATTAGTAACTTCGGGGGCTTTCAGCAGGGCTTGGGCCTGAGTTGTACTGAAAGTAGGACTTCAGGATGCTTTTGTAAATTTTTGTCAAGGTGAATTTATACTGAAGTCTAAATCCACAGCTAATTACAATGAAGTAGAAATTGTTCTGAAGAGATTAGGGATGAGCTTTTGAAGGAGGCCTCTGAATTTTAATAACCAGTTCTCGTAGAAAGTCACTGGGCTTGGGCATTTGACTCTTTTGCTCACTTTTGAAGATCCAAACCAGGGTCTAAAACTCATTCTGTGAACAAGTCAGCCAATATTTATTTCCTGGGAAAGCAGTCTTCTGATATCCCAAAATTAAGACAACAGAGGGCTACACTTTTTCTTTTATTCTCAAAGGCTAATACTGAAACAATATAGAAATAATTGGGAAAAATAAACCACAGCAATTTAGATATTTAGTTTTCAAATCAGTTGACAGGCATAGCAAGGAAATGTTTTTACCCCTGAAGAAATAAATGTAATAAAATACTGTTTAAATAATGTTTAAGTGATGTGATGAAAGATGGGTTCATGAACCCTCTGTTATGCTAACAATTAGCAGGGCAGGACATGGATTTTGTTTAAGAAATGTGTACTGCTGATATTGGGGTCAACATATGAACAAACAAGGATGGTGGCTGCACTAGAGTCAGATTTTACTGAAGTTACTGCTTCGTTATCTGTGTTGCTTCACTTACCATACCACGATCTGCTGCAGCCAGATCCTGTGTCCATGTGTCCACAGGCAGGTGTGGGCACTCATTCATACTCTTCCTCACAATGAGGCATTATTTGTGTGCTGAAATTACTTTCTTGCCCAAAGTGAGGAAGACACACACGTGTCAGCCTCCTGCT
>NW_009970726.1:12346380-12380667 GCF_000747805.2 Chaetura pelagica | reverse complement strand
TGAAGTCTGATGCTGACCCACAGCCGGGCCCAAGGGCTGGGGAGCTGACCCAGGTCCACCCGAGGAGCATCCCTGGAGATATTGTTTGTTCTGCTAGAGACTAACCATGCCATGCCAGGCAAGCCACCATGCCCTCCTCTCACTTTCTCTTAGTTGCTAATCTTATTTAGTGAAAAGCTGTTCTCTTCCTGTTGGCCGCAATGATACCCTGAGTCTGAAGTTCTCACTGTCAGAAAACTTCTTGGAGTTGGGCTTCAGAAAACTCATATGTCTTGGACAGCTTCTGATTCATCTCACCTCCTGCTTCCTTAGAAAGCTCTGGCCTCTTCCCAGACATATTCTTGGACAGCTTGGCCTCAGTCCTTCTGAGTGGAAGCTTGGGAATAGACATGTAAAGCCAGGCCTGAGAAGCATCATCTTGAGAAGGCTGCTGACATTTACAAAGAGGAAGCTTTAATCTTCATTATGCCTTAAATACTCTCTTAAGCCTTTTAATTTACAGACAGTGATGATAGAAAAGTCCATTATCTGTGTCAACAAAAATCCTCTGAAATATTTGCTCAATGACCTAGCTCACCAAATGTTTCAGAGGCTTTCCTATTTACATGTATCTCGTGTGATCTCTATTCTCCATGCTGCAAAACACAGAGAGTAAGCCAAGTTCTACTTCTGGAAGTTGGCAATATGGGGTCTTTCTCCAGCAAAATATTGGCTACTCTCAGTTCCCACCATGGGCAGTGGAAGTTGAAGGCATCCACAACCCACAAGAAACCCATGGCTGGCAATGGACACTGTTTGGACCTCCTGTGCAATGACTGGTTAGATAATGGTCTGTCTCTAGGTAGAACGTATATTCTCTCCCTCTCATTCTCCGTTTTTCCTTCTCTGTCTTAATAATGTGTGTAGCTCTGATTTATTTTTTATCAAGATTAACAATGGCACAATACTGCTTCAAATATTAAAAGGCAAAGAAATGTAGGTACTGAAAAGGAAAGAAAATACCTCAATTTCAAGCCTAAAGATTACTTTGGGTCCCAGAGGAAGCAGAAGCAATTTAGTGGCTGATACCCTTAGCAAGAAAAAAGGTTGTAAGATTAAGACCAACTGCTGTTTGGATAAGTGGTTGGTAATTGCACATATCAGCAATTATGTGCTGTCATATCATCTTTCTGTTACCTTACTCCTCTCTTGTGTCCCATCAGGGTTTCTTTGGAATGACCCTACATCTATGGTCCTCTTCGGATTCACCTTCTTAATGTCATACAACAGTGCCTGGCAAGTTCAAAGAAAAAATAAGTCATTATTACAGGAGATGCCTGGTGGAGGTGCTCCTCTTCACAGATGTAGCTAGAGGCTACTGCTGTAATAACCAAGCTTCCAGGAAGAGAAATATAAGAAGGCCTTCTGAACTCTCAAAACCCTTCCTTGTCCTCCAGCCTTGCAGGGGGAGAAGAGGGTGTGTGGGGGGAGAGCATTAGCAGGGAGACGTTTGAGAGGGGTAGGAGAAGGTTGTCTTAGTGCACAGTTTGGGTGCCATCCCTCCAGGATCCTGCAGCACCCAGCTCTGGGACAGGCTGGGAGGGCTTGGTGAGAGCTGGGGGCCCTGAAGCTTTCTTGGTCGGAGCAGTACAAGCTACTATGTTGTATCCTCTTTAAATGGAAAGGGGAAGCTTGAGTTCACCATACATAGGCTGCTTATAACTCCTACACCAGCTGGGGACATTTTGGGGGTTAATGGTGGCCTGCCCCTGAGCTGAGTAGCAGGGCTCACTTCTGGAGCTTGTCAGGGGCTTGGCATCCCTCAGGAAGGTGAACTCCATCAGAAACACCTTTTGTCTCAGGGAAGTAACTGATTCCCCAATAAAGTGTCAAAAGATAACAAAGTCTATTCCAGCTAAACTCATCTGCTCATTGCCTGAGGGAAGCCTCCAGCTTATATGGCACTGGGTGCTCCCATGGAGCTGAAAATGTTTAGCTCACTAATCAGATTCAGGCAGGAGTTGTGAGTGATGCTGTCTGCAGCCTGCCTATGGTGTGTCTAGGGAGGACAGGCCATAGGTCCCTCTCAGGTATCCTGATACTGATCTGCAGTGGTGCCTCTGAGGGCCAAGAGTTTCTAAGGATGGAAAGAAGAGCAGGGTTTTACACAGGGATCTCAGTGCACAAGCAGAGTCAGTCCTGTCTCTGCAAGGGCCATCATGGTTAAAAGCTCTGGGAAGGACCAGCAAACTGCTCTTTTAGGCTGTGGGAGATGTCAAACCATAGCTGAATGCAGGAGTCTGAGCAGTGATAGCTCATGGAAGAACTAATGTTGTTTGAAAAGCAGATAAAAGATTCATCAGCACAGATGAAGATATGAGGGCTTGGGCTTAGACAGTCTGTGGCTCCTGCCAAGAAATTGTGTGGAAGGTAGAAATGAATTTAAAAGGTTGAGCAGGGGCCAGCAAGTCAATAACTGAATAATCCCACCCAGATAGGAAACCAAAGCATAAACAAGAGTCTCCACATACTGACAAGTTAGCACTGGTTGCACTCTGGAAAGGTTCCTAAAATAACAGAGATTCCTGGAGACAGAATAAACACATCTCTCAGTTGTCATCCTGAGCAGAGGGTAATTGCCTAGATGTCTGATTGACTCGCTGCTAGAACTAAATATGTAGTTCTCTGACATGCTGTCACCTCCTTTGCTGTACGTTGGAGATTTTTCAGTAAAGCACATCAGGAATCAAAGCAAATGTCCACAAGGAAAGATGCATCTTGACCTTGAACTTTAATCACTGGCAAAGGGCTGAGAATGTATTTAAAAGAAGTGAAGTCACCACATTCCTGAGAGTGACATTTAATCTCAAAATACCCTAGGGGCTTGTGCACATACAACCCAACTCCCTCAACAGAGGAACATGAAGTTGCAGCCCCTGTCTGAAGGCCAGGGAGCTGGTGTGTGGCTTTCTAAGCTCTCCAGTCAGACCATTACATGGTCCTCACCTTGGCATCTGATTCCCACTTCCTTGCCTGGGGGTTTCCTTTGGGGTTTTCTTCAGCACTTCTGCTTCCAGTTTGCGGTGGTGGAAAAGACAGAGGAGTAAAATTCCCAAGTTAATCTTCCTCCTAGTTTTAGCAGCTCTTTTAGCCCAAACCTGAATGCTTGGTGCCTTCTCAAAGCCACCATGAGTCTCTTGGTTAGTGATTTCTGTCGAGCACTGAGCAATCCTGTCTACTCTGCTCATACTTTGTTTCCTTCCCACCTGTGAGCTAGTCTGAGTTTCAGCTATGTTAAACTTTATTTATGAAAATACAAGAGAACCTACCCAGAATCCTTTACACTAGAACTTTAATGTGAATTTTCAGTAAGTCTTGGAAGTTGTAGGGCTGGACAACTGTCAACATAATTGTGATTTTTAAAAGTAAAATGAGCTGGCCAAACCCTAGGCTGACCCCGCTCCTGGGAAGCTCTGTTGGTTCAGAGTTCAATTCATAACAGATATACACTACAATACACTAAATGTAATGCAGTGTAAGTTCATGAAGGTAACTGGTTGTTAACTTGATATTATACATTAATGTAAAACAGACTTCTATAAAATAATTTACTCCATTGTCTGTGACAGCTCAGGTACTCCTCTCAAACCAAAACTAACCTGGCACATCATAGATGAAAGGTAAATGGCTAAACAGGTCTTTAAAGGTAACTAACCATAAAAGATAACTAGCAATAGATGAAGGTAATCCTGAAAGAGACCCATTTCTAAGTTCTTGATGTATCATATTATGCATTGAGGAATAGCACAGAAGGCACAGACATTAGATGTATGATTAAAAGTGGAAGCAGAAATCATGGATGTTGGGTGGGTGATCTGCATCACCTGGTAAGCTGCATCACCCAGTGAGCTGCACATGGGCAATTGGTGTGGTCTAACATGAAATAATTCCTCAGTAAACATGGAACATTGGACAAGTTTCCACACAGGCTGGACTGGAATCAGCTAAAATCCAAAAGCCAAAAAGGCTAGTGCAAAACCTGGGGAAAGGAGGAAGAAGGTCCCATCATCTCTCACTATGGGTCTGCTGTGCTCCCTGCTGTGAAACTACCTTTGGGACAGCAACCCAGCACTACTATTACGTGATGGAGCAGGAGAGGCTCTGAGAAGGTCCACAAAGAGACCAGGATTCATGGCATGGGGCAGGTGAAGGGACAGTTGACTCTTTCTCACTCCCAGGAAGGGACACTGGAGGAGGGCTCAAGCATGTGGCTAGGCAGTGGGAATCATGCACCTCAAATCCTGGTTGGTGGCCCAAGGACAAGACTACCTTCTCTTTCTCTCTGCATTTTAGAATTCACCCTGGAGTGAATTTGTGCTCAGAGGGAGGTTGTGAGGCTGGTTTACAAACTTGGCTCCTCATGTTGCCTCCAGCCCGTGCAGGAAAAAGGCATTTTCTAACAGGAACTTCAGTGGAACTATCACTTTGTAGGCACTGCAAATATGTATTTCTACAAAGCAACTTCTCTAATACATCTCCAAGATAGAAATTTGAGATGTCAGAGAATTTTATCTAAAAAAGGCAGGCATTCATGCACAAGAGGATAGCTTCAAACCTATCTAGTAAACTCTAAGCTCAAGGTAGATAGAAAAATGAAGTGGAAGCTAAAGCAGGCAGACACATGTAAAATTATTCCTGGAGGGAGAGAAGAACAGGATGTCCCTACAACTACTGCTACAATGGGGTTTTGGAGAGAAACGTGGCAATTACACAGCCTGTGCCTCCTGCCCTCACAGGCACCACCTCAGGAGTGATGTGCTCAGCTGAGACAGTCAAATGTGCCCCAGGGGACTGGGATGGCACATGTCCCTGCCACAGCCAGCTCTCTTTCTGCCCATGGTGACCTACTCATCTTTCTCTGTTCTTTTACTGCAGGAAGAATGCTACAACAAGCCAGGGAAGGAGGGGGGCATGGTGGTGTGCAGCACAGACAGGAGGAACCCAGCCCAGGCAGAAGACCAAGACGATCTGTCTGTGCTTCCTTGGTCTGATTTCACACCAGTGATTACTGGAAAGAAGTCCAATGATTTTAAACCAGTATGAATGGGTCCTAAGCTTGGGCTCACCATACAGTGAAGTCCTTTTTTCTCCAAAAATTTTATTTGTCATCAAGAACCCTCACTCACAGAGAATGCCAAGCCAGAAGGCTCTCTCCATTCATTTACACATTAATACTCAACAGATGGTAAAGAAGAAGATATTACCAGACAAAGGAATAGTAATTTTCTTAGTTATATTCATTATTTTTCTTTTTTTCTCAATAAACTCTATGTCAACAGAAAGCTGATTGTAAGTGGTGTTTTACACCATCACACACTAGTATATAGCACACATTAGAGTGTTTTAATGTGGTCACAGCTGAGATAATGTGAAGGAAATGTGTGGCAACATCTTTTGCCTCTTTCATGAGCAACACCTGCCTACACACCCACAGGGAGCCCTGCCATTTGAGCTGGGCTGTGTCTGCCTCTGTGTTCAAGGTCCACAGAGCCCAGAGCTGAGCAGCACCTTGAGGCTGTGCTTCAGCAAAGGGTGCTGCTCCCCTGCCCTGGGCACACAGAGGTTCACCTCTTTCCCAGCAGCAAAGTTATCCATTGCAGCCTTATCACCTTTCTGATTGCTAGAGGTATGGGTGCTTTCTCTCACCCAAAGCCCACTGTGCAGAAGATGGATCCTGGAGTTGATATTTTAAACTTCCATTTTCCCTTCAAGTGCCACTTGGATTTATTATTTCTCTCTCCCATGTTGTTTCACATTAACTGTGCTCAGCTACAGGGAGTATGAGAAAATATTACCTTAGCTTGAGAATAGGTTTGCTCTCAAGTGACATCTTCCAATACTACTGATTTATACCCTTTTCCTGCATTGATCTGCTGGGAGCTTTCATCAGCTATATCTGACATAAACACTGTATCATTCTGTATTGCATTATACCCTAGAAATCCACTCAAATCCCTTTGCTCCTCAAATTAAAGTAATATGCATTACAGTGTCCTGATTTCCTTCTATTCTTGCATTTGCATTTTTGTATCATGCTCTAGATTACTCATGTATATTTTGGCATAAGCATCTCCCTGTTAATTTAAGAATATTGCCTTTAATCTTCATTATACCTTGAAGCACACAAAACCCTGGCCCCAAAGGACACATGGAGACATTTTGTTCCCACCGTGGCTGAATTTCTGTGGAAGTTATTTAAAGCAAATGTCAAGTTGTTCAGAAGCTCAAGGCTTTTTCCAGGGCAATCCTGTGGACAACCATGATGTGCTTCTGGTCTCACTGCTCTGCACAGTGTGTGAGGTTCATCTGCCACAAGGCAGGTCACCCTGCTTTTGGGAAGGGACTTCTCCTCCTGTCACAGTGGCATAGCCTGCAGCTCTGCAGCTAAAAGGTTTTAGTTGTGTGGCTGTGCTGGGGTGCCTGAGCTCCTCAGTAGTTTGACCACGGAGTTTGTTTGCCTGCAAGCAGCTTTTTGATGGCAGAAATAGAGCAGCAGCAATTCATTCCACTGTTCCTATTCATTTTGAGCATCTTCTGACCACCAGAATGACCCACTATTGTATTTCTTGCAAAACATGATGCTACAAGAGTACATCTAATAAAATATCTCATAGTTTGGTGGTTTGGGAGGGGTTAGGATTTTTTGTTTACTTCCCAGATTTGTTCTGTGGTACAACTCCATGTAGGTCCAACATTTGCCCTAATTAGATAATCATGGTTATACTGGAAATGTATTCAGTCAGCCAGAGCCCTGAGTTCAGTAAGGCCACATGACATATATGAGAGGCCAGGATTTTCCTTGAAAGAGGAGCTTCAGACTTTTCTGAGATAGTATATAGGTATGTTGCTCCATTTCACAGCCAGTCTAGATAACCTGGCATATGCTTTATTCTAGACTTTCCTGGATTTGTACCTAGATTGTGACCTGGATTATTTCATGGGTTAGGAAAAGACATCCCTAATTTAGGGACAAGTGAGTCTTTCCATAGATGGGAGGGAAAAGAGAAGACCCAGGCTTTATCCCAGTTAAGGCTGAGACCATCATTTTCTAAGTTCCTCTATTACTGTCTATTCTTATTTTCAACCATGTACCATAAGATATCTGAAATCTGTCTTAAAGATCCAAGCACCACAGACTCTGCAGGCAATCAGAGCACAAGATGCACAGAGATGCTAAAATTCCCTTTTGACCGGGCTCAGGATGGGTTCTCAAGAAACATCTTGAAAGCTGCAGTCCCTTTACAAAGAGCAGCAAGCAACCTGCAATGCCAAGGAAGATGCAGCAACATGTGACCCGTTGCAGTGAGCACATGGAGTGTGGCCTTTGGGTCCGATGTCAGAAAAAAGACCCTGAAATATCAACTGTTGTTTGCAAAGAAAGAGCTTTTGTATAGGGCAGAGTAGAAGCTGAAGATGGTTGAGCAAGAAAAACAGTCACCTGGACTCACCTGGAGTCATAGGGGAAATGTGTCTGCAGCTTCCATGCCAGAATGGGAAACCTCTTTCTCTACCAAATATTTAGGCAATGTTCTTATGAAGAGCTACTAATCAATCCAGTTTAGCTTCAATCACAGCCAGTAACGTGGAGGTCTCCTTAGAGGACAGTCCAACATCACTGATGTACCCACGTGGAGAGCATCTCCCAAAACTCCCAGTGAAATGCCCCTCACTGGCCTCTTCACATACAAAAGCAAAAGATGCCATCACTGCTAAAAGCAAACAATATTTGATGACTGACCCAAGCAGAAGTGACCCATCTCTGCTCATGTCCACTGGGTGAGGTACAAAAAGGACAGACAAAATGACAGAGGGCTGACAAAAACAGCTATGTTGTACCTATCAGAGCAAGGAAAATACCATTGCATACTCATTAAGATTTGTTCAAAAGTTCAGAAAATTCCCTCCAGTAATGTAACAGATGATAATTCAATTTATTTATGTTTTTAAGGCATGAAGACTAGTTTTAATTTCCCTCAACTGTACCTCTACTATTATTAATCTACTTATCTTCTAAAAAGATCACCTAAACTACACTTCTACAGGGAATGTGATCTTTGGCCATGTAGGGCTTTGCAATTATCCAGTTCTGAATGAACTTGTTGTTAAAACATTTTTTAAGTCTAATGAAAACATGAGATCAATTCCTCGCAGTGATAGTTGTCATTAAATCAATAGTGTGGGTAAGTCCATTACACTGATATTTGACACGAGCTGCTGAAGGTCTGCTAACAATGAAACCATGCTGAAGTGTGTCCTCTGCTGAGCATATTTCATACCAGATAAAAATCTGTTAAGTCTACAGTAACTGAAACTTTTCTTCTTTAACCAAAATAAACAGATATTTGAAATGTTGCTGGAACTCACACTAAGACCACCATGATCACACAGGTTTTGGAGCTGGTCTTTTTCTCACACCTTTATCACAGCTGTGCTCTCAAATCTGTTAGGAAAGCTGCTTTTTTTAAAAAAAAAAAAAAAATTAATTTAATTTAATTTTAAATTATTTTTCTGTATGGCTTACAAAGCACTGGAAGAGATTTTGTAATGAAGTTTTGCTAAGCATGGAGGACTTGATCCTACTCCCTCTGAAAGCAACAGCACAGACACTGACTTCAGTGGAAGTCGGACTGTTCCTCAAGTGCCTGGGAAAGGGAAGGTCTTCCCAAGGAGGAAAAGCATCTCTGCATCACAGTGGAGCAGCTTGCAGGAGCAAGAAACACAACCAGACCCATTTCCCATTGGAGAAGTGAGGTTTCTTGGTATTAGCCTCTTTATTGCAAAAGACTGAAGCCCAGGAAAGAGCCATTCAGCTTGACTTCTCCTACCATTTATAAACCTAACACTTTCACAGTAGTTGCATGTAACATTTGCTCACAGGTAAAGGAGCTGTGACCACACGAGTGTAAAGGAAAATGACGGTCAGTGGCAGACACTGAGAATTTTCTGGCAGAAAAGGCCACTTCAAAGTGAAAATCCAGACTAATTTATTTGAAAAATGTTACAGATTTCCTATGGAGTGGGCAGGGGAGCAATGAAACCCTTCATCAAATTTTGGTCCTCAGAAACGGCATTTTTTCACAAATTAACTAATGAATAGGGGGGAAAAAAATAAAAAAAATAATCTGCTGAGATATTCCCTGAGACTTTGGCTTCTGTAATTCCTGCAGCAGAGAATCCCAACCAGAATGGAGGGACGATCCAGGCAGCACGGCGTCCTGCCCTGCCCTGTGCTCTGGCTCCCACTAACGGCAGCAAGGGAAAGCTCTGTCATTCCATGGAGCAGAAAGAGCAGAGAAACACTCTGCCAAACGTTCTTCACCCCATTTGTAGTGTTCGTTTTTTAAAGATCTAAAAATACAGTTACCAGCTAGATTTTCCAGAATAGTTTTCATACTCAGAATATGGGTTTAACAGAAAATAATCTGAATATTATTCTCACTGGATGGGTTTTATCTCACCTCCAGACATTGCAGCATCAACTTCTAGAGCTACATGCTTGTTACAGTGTGGAGAGTGAGATCCAGGGTGTGATTCCCATTGAATATCTGACCTATTTCAGGCATGGGATGAATCACAATCTCAATTTTGGTGCTGACTTCTGCCTTGCCTGTACACAGAGCTGGCGCAAGTGGTTCAGACAAATGGTGGCGATTGTCCTGGTGTGACTGCAGGAAGATGCCATGCAAAAAAAACCTAACCAAACCCTTGTGTTCAGGAAGGATGATCGTGGTCGAAACGAGGACATTATGTAGGACTCCCCTTTGCGGAGTCTGAATGAGGGGATCAATGCCATGGGATGAAGGTTCAACCTTCAGCTTGAACCTTGGAGCTTCAACCCCCATCATGCAGGGTCTTCAGATATTGGGCAAGTCTTTGCTCCAATTCTGTTACAAGGGGGGAAAGTCCAAAAATCCCAGGTGAGAACTGGTAAATGTGAAAGGAGATGGACAAATATGTTTGTTTTACATTTCAGAGCTGAGCCGGACAAAGATTATCAAAACAGTGGAGCAATTTTCTGTTGGTATCGTGGCAGAGATATCTCCCTGCAATCAGACACAGAGACCAGGTGCAGCCTGTCCTTGGGTCCCAATTCTAAATCTCAGATACATTTTTATAAGGCCTCTGACTCAGGAATAAACATGAGAGGATTATAGCTAATCAGATAAGTATGTCTTCATTTAACTGTAACATCAGAAATTAAGCTTGCAGTATGTTCTTAAGAGATAGAGTCTTCAATCTAATTCAAAGATTTTTTTGGAAGATTTTTTTTTCTTTTTAATTAAATTGTGTTGATTCTATTTGACATTTGATTTCAGAAGAACCTTCAGTGTTTCTCCTTCACTGTCTGCCTCGAACCCACATGTAGTTTGTCACAGCCAAAAGGTTGTCCTGCTTCTCCTGAAGGCTTCTGGATTTTAGCTTCTCTGTGGGTCATACAGACCAGCCTAGGTACAGATCAGCCACTTAAACATTTCCCACTGAAGAGCTGGCTTTCTATATAGCACAGCAGGGTGCTATGCAGGCAGCACAGGATGCATGTGGCACATACATATGTGCAGGGAATGTAAACCTGCTGACACGAGGCAGGCTGCCCTCATAGAGAGGAGCAAGATACACTGGGATGAGCAACACACCAAATACTCTGCAAGTACCAGGGAAGAAGCTTGGTCCAGCTCATGCCCCTGCACTGGTCTGTGGTGGGGCCAGACCAGCATCCAAAGGCTGCAGCCAGAAGTGGAAGGTGGAAGCAAAGTAATACAGCTCCTTTCCAGCAGCCTGTCCATGTTGCAACATATTTTATATTTCATCTCCATGGATAAAGTCTCAGCCTTAGGTCTTAGCCCAGGTCAGTCCTCTGGTTTGGTGCCGCATATGACTGCAGCACATAGCAGTGATGGTAGCACTGTGGTGGAGATGGGAAGGGCAGAGCTTCCCCTCTTGATGGCAATGCTCCTTGCAGAACCACAGTGGTGGCCTTTGGGGACATCTTCATGTTCAAAACCAAATGCATAACTGCAGAGCCCAAGAAAGATCTCACAGAGATACTCCATGCTTTAAAACAGTGTATAACCTCTTTGGAGAAGGGATCTGATGTACCAAACCATACAGGAGCTAAAAAAAGGATGCTGTGCTATACAGAAGTGATTAAACAAATATATTAAGGCTTTCAGGGCCTCAGAAGTCAGAAAATGCCTGCCATCATCTCGGACAGAGCCCTGTGTCCATTGAATTCCCCTCTCACTTATTGCTGAAACTGGAAGCTGCCCAGTGAATGAGGCAGGAAATTTGAGGAGGAGAAAGGAGACAAGGTGAAGGCAGCTGAATAGTGTCCTGGGGAACTGGCTGCTATCTGTGTCCCTGCTCAAGAGTTTCTCTGAGATGCTGCCAAGTCATCCAAACCATACATCGAAAGCTCTGTCTGGATAATTGTGTGGGGTTTTGTTTTTTGAATGCATAAATTAATGCCCCAAGTTCTGATTCACAAAACTGTTGAGCACTCGTTGCTGTGTAAGGAAACAAGGGCACTGTCCTTCCAGCTCAAAAAGTGCTACAGAACATGAAGTGTTCAGAAAAATCAGGTCATTAGGCATGCAAATTGGGTCATCAAAATTAGTGGATCTTTTTGACATTAATCTCTCTAGACTTCTTCCTGGGAAAACAGGGAGATCCCATACCCTACAGGAGAGTTGTGAACTAAATTAATTTAATGTTTGTTTCCCCACCAGCTCCCGCTCCATCTGATGCTGATGCTATTTGCATGTCAGGCAGGCTTTTCCCATCTCTTCCTCGCTCACTGCAGTCACTGAGGACACTGTCGAGGCATGGATCACTGCCATACTGGTATGGAGCACCCTCAGCCCCGGACAGACATGGAATGGGAGCCCTGCCCTGGCCCCTACAGCCACACCAGGCACCTCTGGTGCTGATGGGTCCATCTGGGCTGTTGAGCACTATGATTTCCAGCTTCCAGATTCTCAAATGTGGCTCTATTTGAGCATTGTTTCACATGTCCAGAGCACTGTGAAGGCCAGGATGAACTGTCCCCTGCCCAGCTTTGGGGCAGTGCTCCACTACAGAGAGCAAAACCAGCAAAAGCAACATCTGAACACGCTTTCTTCTCAAGGAGGTTCTGCTCCCTTTCCATTTAGACAAGCCCAAGTCTATTATCCCTAAAGTAAAACACTAAAACAACTACCGCAGATGTTTAAAGTAAGCGTTTCTCAGAACAAAGAGCTTATTCAGCTTGAAAAGACTTACTACTACCTATGGAGAACTACCAATGCCTCAGCTCCCTGCTTCTCCAGTCCCCGGCATCTGGGGGCCGTCTCAGTCACTGCTCAGCCTGTCGCCCCCAATCCTGTTGCCAGCGGAGGCAGCAGGGTGGGACCCCTCAAAACTGCTGTGCCTGCATCACCCACGGCTTTGTCAAGGGATTCGGGGAGAGGGGAACGGCTGCATCTGAAGCCACGGCGTTCATCAGGGAGGACTTATTTCAATATGTTGCTGAAACGATCCGATGTCAGGTTATCTGTCCCAGGGGGATGCGTGTTTCGTGTAGCTTGTTATGCCATCTGTTAAGAAATGCAGCCACTCGTCTCTCCGCTACATGACCACAGATGGGGAGTTGTTCCTCCTGTGTGCATTACTGTCAATATATGCCAAAGCCTTCTTAGCTAGAGCCAGGTGGAATCAGCACCACAACGAGCACGCCTGGGAAGAAGGGTGCTGCATGGGTCTTCCCAAGCACTTTGGCTCATGCCATGCAGATGAGCTCCAGGAACAAAGCCAGCCTACACCAGAGAAGTCAGGTCCCCAAAACCCCTCTAGCTTGCAGAGCACTGATGACTCCAGCAGCAAGGCTTAAGGAAGAGGTCTCAGGACTTTGTGAACCACAGCATGTGGCCCTGGTTGCAGATGTGACCCTCCTGTTGGGTGGCTGTGGAGGGTGCTTGCTTCAAACCACCAGCTGGAAACAGCACCATGAATCTCAGACACAGAAAGAAACCCCAAAGCCTCAACTGCTGCCTCCGTGGAGATGTTGCAGGTCTCAGTGAAGGCCTGGTGTGCATTTAACTAAACACCACGTCTCCAGTGCTCCAGACTGCCAAGGAAACTGTGCTCTGCTGACTGACTGACTGAGTCCTGCAGGAGAAAAAGCAAACATGAAGTGAGCAGCAAGTGCCCCAATGGCTATAAGCAGCTATTGACTTAAGCATCAATAACAGTCCTTTTTTTCAGGGGCGATTATCACACCTTTTAATATTGAGCTGACACTTTTCCAGCATGACTGAGTCTGTTCTTGAGCCTGAGCCTGAGGGTTGGAGGTTTTACATGGGAGTTTTACAAACTACAACTAGAAGTTTTATTGAAAAGTGGAAGTTTTAGAGAAAGGGGGCATTGGTTAGGAAGGAAAGTTTTACAGAAAGGGGATTTCATTAGGAAGGAAAATTTTACAGAAAGGGGATTGCAAAGCCAGCCCATCTGATCACCCTCCCCTCACTGGTCTCTTCGGTGCAGGTATTTCAGCCAAGCAGAAGAGGAGCTGGTGTCAGATTTATTTTCATTGGAAAGCAAATGGTCGCCCTGCTCTCATGGCACAGCTCCCATCACACTGGCAGCAGCACCAGGAGGTGTCTCCCAGTGGGAGCGGAACTGTTGTCCTCTGGGAACACCCAAGTTGGCAGCAAGAGCAGCAAAGTAGCTCCCTGGGGTTGATGGAGAACTTCTGAGGCTGATGGCCATGCCAGAAACTCTGCATGAAAACTGAAGAAAAAAACCCACTACTTTTTCCACCCGTGTTAAAAAGATCTTCCCCCCTAACCCTGCTCTCAGCTGAGGGTGCTGCTCAGACCTTCTGCAAAAACTGGCTTTCAAAGCTCAGACCTGGGATGCTGCCTTGGGAGCATTTTGTGGTACCAGCAGATGTTGGTGGAGGTCCTGCTCCCCATGACAGCTCCAGATGGGCTCCATGGACCAGCAGAGGAGGGTGAGGTGGCCTCAGCTACAGGGGGACCAGGTGGCAGCTCCAGAAACTCTTGGGGACAGTGGAGGACCTGGAGGTGCCACTGAGAGGTTCTGAGGCTCCAAATGACCAACACTTGCCCATTCTGGATTCTTATAACCAACTGCAACTTTTGACTGATGTCTAGTTCTTGCAGCAAGAAGGCAGATGATCCACACAAAGAGGTACTTGGTGCTCAGTGTGGACTTTGTGCTTCTTCCTCCTGTCTCACAGTGCAGGATTGGGACTTTCTTTACCAAATGATGTAACCAAATAAAAAAGTTAAGATTCTTCAATATAATGCTGTGACGAATAGAAAGGATATCTTAAATTAAAGGTATCTACTCTACTTCTGCCATAATTTACTTCTTCCATAATTTATGTTTGCACATGCCCATGGGAAAAAAAACCAACACAATAATAAAAACCAAAAACAAACACCACAACTCATAAAACAATTTTCAAATAATCAGATATCTTATATGATGCATATGTTTTTGAGGCATGTAAAACCCTGTATATAGAGCCACCTCCAGCAGAGCTCTGCCTGCCACGAGCTCTCAGCACACATTTATTTTGAGTGCCCACATATCGCACCTGCATCTCCAATGGCATGACAAGGAGACAGCTGGCAGAATTCCCCAGCCTGGGGATGCTTCATGCTTCAGCCATGGACCAAGTTCACCAGCACTTATGTGGAGCCCCACATAGTCGAAATTTTCCTCCATGTCTCTTAGAACTGGGAGGCTGCCAGTGCTACATCTGCCTCTACAAGTCCTGTAACACATATTTGGACTCCAAAAAATAAGGCCCCAGGAAACAAAGGATTAGGCATAACTCAGAAAAAAAAAAAAAAAAAAAAAGATGTCTTTGTGTTTTAATACCCACATTCATATCTCAGCCTCTGTCAAGCTTTTCACACAGTGCTTTGGGTGGGGGGCAGCCAAGAGTCATGGCACCTTGGAGGGAGCTGCCAGTTGAGGGAGCATGTCCTTTGATGCCAGGAAGGGCAGCAACAACACAGACCTTCAAAAGGGGGAACACTTGGTCCTTTCTGCACCTATATAATTCCCCAGATGGACACCCACTGGGATTGCCAGATTTAAAAGCCAAATACATGAGATGCAGCAGTTGCAGCAGCTGGAGAAAGCTGTGAGGGACTATTTTCCCATCATGTCACTGGAAAAGAGGAAATTAGAAATGGAAGAGAAGATGGACTAGAAACAGGGGGAAACGGAGAGGAGAGGAGAGGAGAGGAGAGGAGAGGAGAGGAGAGGAGAGGAGAGGAGAGGAGAGGGAAAGGAAAGGAAAGGAAAGGAAAGGAAAGGAAAGGAAAGGAAAGGAAAGGAAAGGAAAGGAAAGGAAAGGAAAGGAAAGGAAAGGAAAGGAAAGGAAAGGAAAAACGAAGAAAAGAAAAAGAAGAATAAAAACTGCAGGGAGACCGGGGTAGAAAGGATCCCACTCTCAGTTCTGAGAATTAGTAACGTTGGAGAAAAACAACAATTCTACTCTTAGAAAATAATGCAAAAACCCAAACAAAACCCCCTAAATGGACAAAAATTCTGGCACAAATAAAAACTCATGATCTCCTCAATTTTTTTAGGCAAATGACCAGCAACATGGCAACTTTTGTGCCTCGATCCTTAGGAAACAGCACTCCCCCTGACTCCTGTCAAGAAGGACAAGGGATTAGTTCAGGCATCAAGGAGCCAACATAGTTAAACACTGCTGCTGGCAGATACAATCCAGTTTATGACTGAGGTTGTAAAAATACGCATGAAAGCAAATTCATAAGAAAGATACTCTAATGAAGATGTATAGAAGGGCTGTAATGCCATGTAGCCTCTTGATAGCTAAGGCCCTGATCCTGCAAATTAAGCTAAGCAGAAAGTTAATCAGATGCATAAGCGTTAGCAACATCAGTGGTTTGGCTTTTTTTTTTCCTTCCCCAAATGAGCTAAATTCAAAAAGCCTTGGTTTAAATTACACAAAGATATTAGCAACATGGTTTCTTTATTAGAAGCAGTTTATTCATTCAGGGTGTACAGTAAGGAGCAACACGCCTGGCATGGTTAGTGATGCGTGAACCTGAAGGGGAAGAAATCCCTTTGCATTCCCTTCACAGTCAAGTTGCACAACAATTCAGGCTGCTGCCTCAGCAGCCAAATGGGCAATTTTCCAAGCCTAAAAGTCAGCAACGAACTGAAGTGTTGAGGCAGCTTTGTTCTCCCTTAAAGCTGACCAGATACTCTTGGAAAGCTCCCTTGGATCATTCTTCTTCCTCCCCATCTTCTCCCTGACAGCCTCTTTCACTAGGAGAGTACAACCATGATGTTGCATTTCCCAGACCTCTGCTCAGAAGCAAAGGGTGGAAACCTCATGTGGCTTCACAGGGTCAGTGGCCAAAACTGGCTTGTGGCAAAGCTATAAATGTCCTGGTAAGAAGGACCAAACTAGAGCAATGAAGCTGAGAGAAGGGGATCAGAAAAAACTCAGGCTCTCCAACAGCTCATCTCCTATCTCAAAGGTTTAGTTTAAAGCTGTAGCAAATGTGTGCCAGCAGTGGGCATGGCAGGGTAACCACCAGGAGCTGCCCTGTGCTTGTCTTCATTGCAGGAAATTAAATGCTTCCTCAAAGCAGCAAATCCTGTTTACAATTTGCACACCTCAAAGATGTCAATAAAATCATCTCTTCTGTAGAATGCAGGATGTTTTGCTCAATGTGAGATAAAAATTGCCAAATGCTGAGCAGGCAAAGAAGACTGAGAAGTCCTCTCTGTGAGTAGAGCACCTCCAGGGTTGGTAGCAACATAACACAATCAAGGCTGGGAGGTCATGAGACCTTGTCCTCTCAGCACACCCATCTTGGTAAGATTTGTCATGTCAGTCAGTCCAACGGCAGCTGTTTCTTACAACAAAGCACCCAAGCAGCATCCATCAGGCACCCTTGTGAGATACTGGTGTGTGGGTGACCAGACCCTGAAATGTAGGCAATGTTGAGACGGGATGATAAAGCTACACCATAACATACAGCAATGCTGTATAAAGAAGAAAACTGTGTAAAGCTTTGTAAAAAGAAATTACTTTATTCAGGAAGAAATAGAACACTGAGAGGCAAAAAGAGTAAGGAAAAAAGAAAAAATGAACAAATAATTCTGCTTTTTCATATCGTTTTAAAAGGGGCTTAACTGAAAATTTCTAAACATATTTTTAGTTAATTTCCAATTTTTGCTCAAAATATACTCTCTTCATTTTTTACTGGCTCTGAAAAGATTATTTTTTCATGCAAACATTCCAGTAATTGCCTTGACTAGTATTGCCTATTTAACAAGTATTTTCATCCCACACTATGGTTGTACTTAGCACTTTCATAGCCATTCTGTGCTAAATAGCCACAAGGCATTTAGAAACTTGAATGTCTATGAATATTTTGTTGTGAATAATCTGAAATTTCTGGGAACCTCCCCAAATTTAATGGTCACTTGTGGTCATTCATGACTTCAGTTTTGCAGCAGGAGCAAAAGATCTAACCTTGTCCTCAAACCTTGGTTCCATATCAAGTAAAAAGGAAGATGGCAATGACAAGAGTAAAACAGTACTATTATGCATCAAGGTATAATTTCTAGTCCTCCAGGCACAAAAGTCTGGAAAATATTTTAAATACATATAACTGTTCTTGCTCCCTTTTTCAGTCTTGGCTCTGCATACCCCTTACTGGTCATTCTTGGAGATAAATATTGTGCCAGATGGACTTTTGTTCTGACCTGGTACACAACTTCTTACACGGTTGCAGGATCAAGACGTAGGTTTTCTAAATTTCTCAGGGTTGGAAGGGGTTCACAGGGAAAAATAGAAAAGAAAAAGAAATGCCATCAATCTAGCAATGTTTGTAAATGTTACCATGCTTCCCTGCACCATATATATAATAACCATTAGCATATATAATAACCAGACAGGTATTAAACAGCTACAGAGTGGCAAGAGGAAAAGCAAATGGAAAAGGGGAAAGAAAAATCCTTAATAACTCTTGTTATTTCCTACAAAGCAAAAAGAGATGAAAGGAGTATTAAATCATCTTAAGAAGCAGAAAAAATGCTAAGAATTATTAGAAAAACAAAACGCTGTTTCACTTAAAATCTGCAAAAGAAAATTCATGGTTTTTAAAAAAAATTATTTTAACTTAATTAAAAATGAATTAAGTTAATTCAGTTCATTCATGAGGTAACCTCTTCATTTCAGTCTAACCCCTCCACATCAGAGTGCCGGATGAAGGGGACAAGAAGGGAAAAGAAGAGGGGGCTTCCTGGAGTGCTTTGTGCTGAGGCTATTTTGGGTTGCATAGCAGCTGGTGGGCAACTGTGGGCAGCATCTCTGAGCTATAGCAACGCTTGGGGTGAAGGCTGGCAGCTGTGCCAGCCCTTGGATCAGCCCCGAGGCCCAGAAATGCAAAGACACCAAGAAGCTGTTTTCCTCCCTTGTCTTGTGTTGAGCCTCCTGGGAGGCAGGAGACAAAACCTGGCGGCGGGATTCTTCTTGATTTCTATCAGCCAGAACTTCCATACCCAAAACACCAGAGCTTTCACACCCAAAACATGCAGGGACATCCAACCTGCATGCATTTGCAGAATTGGTCCAACGTGTTTCAGAAATTGCTCTTTTCTTATGGTCAGGATGAGAACAAACTAGATACACATCAGCTCTTTCGAATAACTGCTGGAGCAATATCGAATTAGTAGGTGAAATATTTAGTCCAAAAAGCCATGTTTTCAAGCCAGAAATGTTTTGTAACAGCACTCCCTTGGCTTGCTGCAGGGGATCCCTCTTCTAAATACAGGCACTAACCTGCACTGCTGACCTCTTCTGTTTATGGGATACCTGGCAGGGTCTGAAAGCACTTTCCGAAATAATCTGTTCAACGCAGCTTCACAGATCCTGTGTACATTTAAGGACTGAACACAAGCTGGTATTTGTGCAATCACTGACCAAGACATTTCCTCTTGAGTTCATTCATGTAGACACTGTAAATTTAGCAGGTTCTGGGAGGTACAATGCAAAGGCAGTGCTGTTGTACCGGAGCAGGCAGTGTTGGTTCCTGACAGGAAGCAAATGTGCATTTGAGGCATAGCTCCTGCTGGAAAGAGAAGAATGTCACTGTTAATCCCTGGCTTCTGGATAACTAAACACAAAATGTTTGTCAAGACAAAAAAATGAACAAACCGAATCTTTAAGTGGCTGCCAAACCTCAGGTAGACAACTCATCAAGCAGGTGAAAGGCGCTGCAGTTTTCCCTGCAAATCTCTACCTGCAGAGAGCTTTCAGCCACAGCTCTCCCCCAGATTAGCAAGAAGGTCAGCAGCTCCCATTAAAGAGCAGCCTTTGCTCTGCAGCTGCAGCCTAACACCTGTCAGCTCCATCAGCTGGACTGAAGCCTTTCCCAAACCCTCCAGCCCCACTTGGAAGCAGGCAGCCTAATCTGAGCTCAGCCTGGATTCATTCAGCACCTGATGTCGATCGATAAGTCCGATAATGTCCTTCCTCCCGTTGGCATCTGGCACCTACATCTGAGAGGAAATATGTCCCAGGTCTGCTCTATGGGCTCTCTGCTACTGCCACCACCCCAGGAAGTGACACCAGGGACCTAAATAACTGGAAATCCGGGGAGCCTCAGCAGCAGAGCCTCCTGCCTTGCCTGCATCAAGCTTCAGCCAGGTAGCACCAGTGCGAGGCTGAAATTGGAGTTACTATGGTGAACCTGGCATGAAATTACCTCACTGGAGACTTCCTCCTTACAGGATTTTGGGGGGATGCAGTAAGGCTGATTGTAATGCTAATTTTCTTACAAGTCTGCAGTGCTGTCCTTCTGTCAGATGCTGAGCACTGTTGCTTGCAGGAGCAGTTCCTCACCCTCAGGGACTGGGAATCCCGCTTTAAGTCCCCAGTTAAAACATGGTTTCACTAATTCCCAGTTGGTTGCATCACAGGAGTATTGCACACACACAGAGCAGAGAGAGAGCTCCAGAGAGCTCCAGAGTGAGGATTCCAGGCTGTAAGGAGGTTTGGGCTGCAGCTTGCAATGGCTGCAGCACTGGTGCCTGAAGTCAACTCTGCACTTTCAGTTTTACAAATGCAGTGTCCCCTTATCCCACTGCAGAGGTGAACAGTGCTTCCAAAATAACCTTAATTCAACCTAAATGGCTGGTCTGCTAGGACAGCATTTTTGGAAAGTGATGTATTACATTGGGAATCTCTGCCTCCACTTAAAAGATTGATTGACACAACACAAGGTGCAGCTAACGTTGGGGTTTTTGCTGTTGTACCAACAGCTGCACCAAGATATTTAGTGACTGAATGGTGTCCCTTCCATGACTTTACTCTTCATCAATCCCCTTCATGATTTGATTTCCTCCAATCTCCTCATTTTGCTTAAATATCCCTGGTTGATCTGACTCCCAGTCTCAGGCAGCCCTGCAAGCTCTCCTAATGCCCACAGTCTTGCATTGAAGAGGCACCACACTTGCACAGGACCAAGGGTTCAAGCTCTATGAAAGTGTGAAGCCAGAGGGGAGGCAGCTGCTCCCACACCTCCCACTCCTGGCAGCTCCACACACTGTTTGCAGGATGGTCTTGACAAAATAAGCCAGTTACCATATTTCTTAGCAGTATGATCCATGCAAGCCATTCTTCAGGACATGGAGAGCATATTTTGATAGGACACTGCTCAAATCTCAAGTACACATTGGTAAGACATCCTTTCCATGTTGACACCAGGGGAATGCTGATTTCAGGCTGCAGGATGCCTTCTCTGTGATCCAAGTTGAGGTGTCAAATTGGAAGAGTCCTGCTGGCTCAGAACAAATCATCTCCAGGTGTTCCACACAGTGAAATGCAAGGAGATCACTGGATAAATTTGGTTTGCATTTTGTCATAGATGCTAGTGTTAGGTAGCCCAAATTGCTACTAGTGAGCACATGGAGCACTGTGTACAGTTTTGGCTCCCCAGAATAAGAGAGACAGGGACATACTGGAAAGAGGTCAATGAAGGGCCATGAAGGTGATGAAAGGACTGGAGCATCTCTCCTATAGAGAAAGGCTGAGAGAGCTGGGTCTATTCAGCCTGGAGGAGAGAAGGCTTGGGGGAGATCTTGTCAAGGGTGGCTCAGGGAGGGATGGATCCAGGCTCTTTTCAGTGCCGCCCAGTGGCAGGACCAGAGGCAACAGGCCCAAATTAAAACTATGGGAGGCTCCCTCATCATCAGGAAACACTTTTTTTTTTTTTTTTTTTTTTTTTTTTTTTTGTGGGGGTAAAAGAGCACTCAAGCAAGTTGCCTAGGGAAGTTGAGTCTCCATCCTTGGAGATACTCAAAAAACGTCTGGACGTGGTCCAGGATAACTGGCTTGGAGTGGTCCTACTTGAGCAGGAGTTTTTTTTTTTTTTTTTTTTTTTTACTGTGGGGGTAAAAGAGCACTCAAGCAAGTTGCCTAGGGAAGTTGAGTCTCCATCCTTGGAGATACTCAAAAAACGTCTGGACGTGGTCCAGGATAACTGGCTTGGAGTGGTCCTACTTGAGCAGGAGGGTTGGACTAAACAACCTCTCTAGAGGCCTCTGCCAACCTCAACCGTTCTGTGATTCTGTGAAGCTGCTGCCCACAAACCTATTGCCAGTCCATGAGATAGATCAGAGGGAACGTCACAATCTTCACTTCTTATAACCTGGTGTAGCCAACTTTACCTCTTCAAGCCCTTATTCCTTTTTCCACCTTCTCTGTTTTATCTTTTAGACTGTTATTTTGTTGGGACAGGAACTACCCTAAGCTGGTTCAGTACCTTATACAACAGGATGATGCTCTCACTGAAGTCCTCTGATAAAACTGGAATGTTAAAAATCAAAGATTAAATGGAAATCTAATGTTAGGTACTGAGGGCTTCTTTTTTCCCCTACTTTTGAAGTAAAACTTGAGACTTCATTTCATCCACATTGGCTTCCCATCAAGGTCAAGTCAGAGCATGTCCCTGTAGCTGTGATTCTGAAATCAGACCACATGAACAGTCACTGAGCTAATGGCCATGCAGCCAGTTCTGCTCTTGTCCCTGAGATTGCCCAGGGGTGCAGAATATGGGTGCTTGCCCCTCTAGACCCCAGCTGTCACCACTGTCCCTGGACAGCAGGGCACAAAGTCAGCATGCTGGACAACAGGCACTGCACAGTGTAGTCTCCATATGACCTTCATATGGACATCTCTAGACCTCCAGTGTCTCCTAACTCATTAGCTTTTCTCTTTTAAACAAATGAGAAAATGGTATACTTCCTTGTTATTTCTAACAGGTAAAAACCAAGCTTGTTCTATATTCTTAGGAGAATTTCTGTCTTTTAGCTATTGAAAAGTATTTTCAAGGTATTTTATTGTTTGAGGTTGAAAAGTGTTCTTGTCTTGAAATATTTTGTCTAATCTTAGTTCCTTTGTCTAACTAAATCAGTAAACTGATGTGTGACCCAAACATAATGATTGCAATTTTAAATCAGTAAAAACTTCAAAGGACTATGTTCATTGCAGACTACAAAACTGTCCTAGAATATTCACTGATACACTTTACATCAGGAAACACATACATATTCATTAGCAGTTTTTATTTATCTTCAAAACACTACAGTTCTGAAAAAGCAAATCAAACAGAAGTCTAAAGCCCTTTGTATTCAGTCAAGATTCTTCCACAGCTTCTCAGGCAATGATTAATATTAGTGCAGTTGCACTGAATAGACAGGATTATTAATTAAGACATATTGGTTTGCTCCGGTGTGCTCAGCAGATCTGTCAAGTTATTGCAGTTCGTACAAAAGTTTTCTTTGCCTACCTTTTCTCATGTTTTCTAAAATGAAAACTCACTCAAGGCCTTCACATTTTCAAATTTCTCAAGGCTATATTCACTGAAAACAGAGGCAAACAATGATTACAACCTTAACAGACTCAATCTAGAAATATACTTATTATGGATTTAAGAGTATCTTGCTGTCCCCCCAGTAGATAACCACATCATTTTATCAATGGGCCTTTAAGTTTAGGAACACGTGCCAGTAGTCTGTGTTCTAGGGAATAACAGCCTTCAGGAGACTTGTGTTTGATTGCCACAGAAATGAAATAATCTCCTAAAAAGAGAAACAAGTCAACAGGCCTGTAAAGACTGAGACTTAGGGGAGAGGAATTAAATTTTGTCATAAGGTCAAACTTTGTGTGTGATCTCGGACAGCACCCTTGTGGGGGTCTACAGTGCACTGTCTGGGAAGCAGTCATTGTGATGAACTGGTGGAGCCTCATGCTGATGTTGCTGGCCTGCTGCTGGGTCCTGAGCCAGGTCCACATGGGTTCATGCTGGTATCTTCATGCTGATCTGCATTGTAACCTTGTGGGTGTATCTGCAGTCATAGATCTGAGAAGACTGGAAAATGTGCCAACTTTGAGTCCTGTGACTCTAGACTTCTGGCAATAGCTGAGGTAGTTCAAGTATCTCTATAGACCGTTAGTCCTCGTGTAATTTTATTCTTTCTTTTAAAATGGGTTTGACAGTGCTGACTAATGAAGTGTGTCTGGCCTGCTTGTTTTGGGGGTTACAGAGGTCAGTGAGCTGAGTCATTCATCCCAAGGGCCAGAGAGTAATCTCTGATGTCTTCTCTTTAATGGTACAGGCGTAGCCACTTTCTTCATTCTAGAACTCGTTTGCTTTTAAATAATGATCCTATGGTAAATGGTGTGAAATGGGATGGTGCTGACAGTATAAATGGCCTGTGAATGTAACACAATCTCAGCACTTCTTGACAGCATTGATGCCTAACAGAAGGAAACCTCTATTTTCCCTAAACCAAAACTGCTATGAAATATAAGCAAAGTTGATCCAAGCTTCAATGAAAGGCAGTAAATAAGATCTTGCTTCAGCTTCTTGAGCTACCTTTTCCAGTAGCTGTCCAGCATATAACTGCATATTGACTCTTAATCATGTTCAGGCTATGATAAAAGTGATGCTCTGGTGAGGTCTTTGTGTTTCATTACATCTGGAGACTCTCATTGAGAAAGGGATCTGCCCTTTCTGAGATTTTGGGACTGCCCCTTCTTCAAAGACCACACAAAGTAAACATGCAAAGCAAGAAAACCAATATTTTTTAAAAGTCCCGAGGATCGTAAAGAAACAGACAGAGCAATTTTGAGAAGTGAAATGGTCACTGTCACTGCATGCCAACTTCACAAAAAACAAATTTTCATGTTTCAGATTCTAAAGCAAGCACAGCCACCTCAGCATTGTGCAAGGGTGTTCTCCTGAGATAAACACAGGTCACAGCAACATCTCTTCTTCCCATCACACACCAAATGCACAGTCCTTGGCATGCTCAGGGCTACAGGCTGCATTAGCACAAGCCACTTCCTGAACTTCTTGTTAAAATTGCTCTTTCCTAAAAAGTGTTCCATCTGAAAATTTCACAGATGATATTTTATCTAAAAAAATGAGCACCAAAAGCATTTTGGAAGGATTTTTTTTTTTTCCATTCTTCCTTCCAAGTTAAGGACATTTTACTCTCAATGGCAAATATCAAAGCTTCTAATTGTTATTACTTTATTTTCTCTATAAAGTAGACACTACCAGATTCAGCTAAAGGACTTCTCTCTCATTATTTTCACATATATACAAAGTATTCCAACAGCTGCTGGAAGCTGAATACCATGTTAACTACACATAATTTAGTAAACATATGCCCACATTGACACCGAAATAAAATTTGAGATTGCACCACTGTACTGCATGTTTTTATTATACTGTAAGTACATTCTCAAACATAATAGAATTTATTCATAGCATATTTACTCCACTGAAGTGAGCATAAATATGTAAATGTCTAAGGCTTAGACTGGGAATTGCCTACTGCTGCTTTCAAGTCCTGCAGCACTCTCTGCACCCTAAATGCAAGCTGACAGCAGAAACAGTAGAACTGTACTTCCAAGGAAAGTATTACAGAAGGATCAAGCTTGCATATCATTACCTTACCTCTGACTTCTAATAGAGAATGACAGTGGACACACAGTTGTAGCTTTCACACTACTTTAATGGAGCAACTACACAGAGAGAGTGAGAGACCAAACATTGCTGATTGGGACAGCCCCAGCAGAGGTGAAGGAAGAAAATCCCTTTTTATAAGATACCATTCAGATGCATGAAGCAAACTAATTTTGTGTCAAAGTACATGTAAGTGGATGAGGTTGATTTTGTTTCCTAGTTGTCAGGGAACAAGAGGACAGGGGAGTGTCTGCTAGAATCACTCACACAAAAACATTTTCTGAGTGAAGGAAGCATGAACTATGTGGTGGGAAAGTTATTCTGCTGAAGCCAGTGGATGAAGCTCTGTTGGCTTCTCTGGAGTATGACCCATCAGAGACTTGTTTCAAAGGCTTGCAGGCATGAGAGGCTACACCAAGGTGAGGGAACTCTATATGGGGTATATTAAGGTGAGGGATCATGCTCAGAGCTTCTCTGAGGCAGAAAGCTCAATCAGTTTTCAAAGTTGTAAATAAATAAAACACACAGCAGAAAAACTGCTCACAAGGCAATTACCGAAGGGTGGTTGGAGCAAGAGAGAATAATGTCAGCTTCACAGCTGGGATTTCAGGTCTAAGCAAATATCTGAGTAACCGTCTTTAGCTGTGTACACATTTTAATTCACACCTTTCCACTCACTTATTGCTTCTGTGCCAGATACTTTTTTAAAAAGTGCATCGACTGCCCATAAGAGGTGTCAGGTTGTCAACAATGGAAATGAAATCCCCTGGTTACTGAACAAACAGGCTCAGAGCAGCACTACAAACTTCCGCTGACCGCAGAGGCAATTTGCCTCCTGTGTAACCTGGAGGGTTATCTCTCATTATAATTGCTGCTCTGTCCTGGCTTGAATTGCTCCAAGCGCTTCTAATACAATCTGATCCCTTCAGACCCTGCTTTACTGCCCCTGCTAAAGCATGAAGAATTCAGGCTGGAACAGGTGCGGAGCAGGATGATTAATACAATCTGGGGAACAGGCAGTCTTTCACAAGCAGAGCTGCCAACACTATCAATTTATGTGGTGGACAACTGCTTTGGGCAGTAACCTACTGGATTTCCAGTGTCTGGCAGCTTAGGTTCTTGGATGCCTGGAAATTCAGGAGAATTTCACAGAGCCTACACAAAGCAACTTGAGGTGGAACAAACAGCGAGTCTGATATGTCCCTGGTCCCTGAAGTGATACAAAGTCAATTCGTGGTTGTCACTCCTGGACCTGCAAGGTCAGAATGGTCCAAGGGGGCTCAGCTTACGTAGCATAGTAAAGGCTGACTGGTGTCTGGGCTTGAGGATGGGAAGGGAAAATGCTAGCAAGGCAGAAATGCCATTTATGCTAAAAGATAATGTCAGTACATAGGAACAAACTAGTATAGATTGGCCAGGGATACAGTCACACTGTAAACTGGAAGATCTTAGGTAATTATTAGCAAGCATAAGGAGGTTTCACAACAGCCTTCCTCTAGGGAAGGGGGAGGCAACAGCCTAGTTACTTCTAGAAAAAGCTTGAACCTTTATAAAAGGATTCTATTTTTAAAGTGTCTGTAACATTAGGGATTACATCTGCTAAGTCCAAAGATCCTGTACTGTTTTCATTCACACAGTAGCCCTTACGTACCTCTCTCACAAAAAGCTTATGATCCTCTCTCCTTTCTCTAGAATTTCCTCAGTGTTCTTCTCCACTGAGCATAAACAGCAGCACTATGTTGTATTTCCCAGTATAATTATCTCATTTTAAGTGCCAGTTCTTTGTATCAGCCTTAATTTCTTTTTATGTTTTCTGCTTGTATGCCTTTACATCACAAAGGTAAAGGCCTACAGATTTTGGCATCACTTAGCTTAGCTGACAACACAAACATTAAAAGAATTGTCTTGACATTATCTGTATCCCCATTTTCTTCTACAATGTAATCCAAATATTTTTTCTGAACTTTAAAACATAGCCACAATGGTAGCACTCTGAAATTGGTAACAAATTTATCTCTTTTATGTCCATGGCATCATGGAGTGACTGGAAAATGTCCTGCAGATCAGAAGCTGAATCTCCTCTTGAGCTGTGAGCTGTTGCATTGTGAATAAAAACAATATAAATCAAATTAATTTTACCCAGTGAAGGCCACTGGCAACATTCTTCCCTGTTACAGCCTCCCCTGTAAAAGTCCATCTGAATCATTAATACTAAGCCATGAAGAAAAGACAACAACCTAGAACTTACAAAATAAGGTGTTTTCAATTAACAATTTAAAAACAGGGGAAGGCACCTTATGTACCCTTTTCTTATCTTTCAGATAAAGACCTCTCTGGTAAGCTTGGTAAATCCTTATCTACCAGATAAAGGCCCACTATGATGGGCCTTATCGCTTAATTAAATCCTAGTACTATGTACAATGAAGTCAATAATTTGTTATACAAGATAGCACTTCAGACTGGGGCTGCATTGGATAATGCATCTCTATTGGTTCCCTGTAGCACAGCACGATGCAATGGGTCATGTTCCACCACCTGCTTCTGGGCTGCAAGGAACTCATTATAGACAAGGTGCCCAGCTTAATGTGGATGGGCTGTGATAGATTGACGAGATAAACGAAGGTCCCCGGATGAAAGTGATTTGATATGTAGGGCCTAATTCTCTCTGTCTTCCTTGTAAAGGTATCAGTTGAATGTCAAAGATTTATGATTTTGGCCCAAATAAAATACTGATGCTGTCGATCACTGTAGGGGCAATATACTACAACCAAAAGTATTGTTAGAAAATGTTGTGAAACCCAAGGAATAAACACAGATACTGAAAAAATAAATGCATTATATGGTCTAAATGCTGACCATCCTTTTGCTCATTAAGGTTCATGTCACTCAATGCATTTACATTCACGTATATCAGGGTGGAAAAAGAAACTGGTCAATAATACCTATAGAAACTGTCACCAGATATCATACTGGCAAGGTCTTCCTGAATACTAAACCCAGTCCAAATTATTCTATTTTCCACCCAGACAAAGCATAAAGAAGTCTAATAACTTCAATGCCTTATTTCACTTATTGGTTTACTGGTAATTTGCTGGAGTGATCTGTTCCTGACTTTGTTGGGCAAGTACACTTTTTTTACACATGGATAATCTATAAAATCAAGTGCATTCTGAGTCTCTGAAGGACCCCATCATAGCCAAAACCTACTAACCATTAGAACCAGCAAATACAGGAATGGCTTGATCCTGCAATATGCACTGAAGATCTACAAGCCAGGAGTCTTTTCCTGATAAATGTAGAAAATTTTAGACTTGGGATCTGCTACTGCCTCTAATAATGTTCAGCACTGTCAAAATAGAGACTGTATGGTTGGGATTCACTTCCTTTCACTTTTATGAAGACAGGTCTCCCAAAGCTAAGAGCTGCCATTCAGCCCAGCTAATGTAACTAAATGGAGAAGGTTCACACAATGAGCTTAGAATAGGCATCTAACTTTTAGCTGCCTAGAGCTAGGGAACATTTATTCTTCCCTTAGGAAGCACCCTTGAGGAGTGTCTGAGCACACAGCTGTAGCAGTGCTATGACACAAATGTCTGTCCATGAAGGATGTGGCATCAAAATTCTTGGGTGCTCAGTAAGACAAAAGGTCCAGATGCAGATCTTTTTCATACTGAAGATGGTGATACCTTTGGAGTGTGTTATCTCTACATGTTTAAACCAGTGATATGCTCAGAACTACACTGCCAATGTAGGAGAGACAACTCCTGGCCACCAGGACAAGCAGGAGTAATTATAAAATAATTCTAGATTATGCCAACCAAAATTATCCCTGTTAGGGATATTTAGTACACACAGCAGCTCCATGTATTTACAGGGTTTGTTACAATCACATTCATGCTTTCACAAAGCTGAGGGCGCAAAAAATTGCTTCCAGGAACCATGGGTATTGAGGCCAGGCTAAATATACTCTAAGTTGCTAGAGCTGTGTACAGGAGTTCTTGGATTTCACAGCTGGGTACTTCTAGCAAATTGTACTCCTTTCTGTCCATAGTCCCGCAGGATTTGCCCATAAATGCATAGACCTAGTTCTTGCATGTCTGGCAAACTCTTCCTGTATGCTTGCCAAGTTTTAAAGGGCGAGGAATCAACAGCTGATAATTTATGCCAGGAGCCTACAATGATCCAAATTCACCCCTTGTGTAATACTGGTAAAGCCAGCAGAGTTCCAGGGGAGAAGTTGTTGGCTTGGAAAAGTAAATTTTCACTGACATTTGAGAAATACACAGTATCAATTAAAGCAGAGATAATTATTGCTACTATTATTTGCATTGCAGTAGCTCCCAAAGGCTTTTAACAGGATTTAATCCTTCTGCAAAATGAGTTCTTAGGAATATAAGCTCTGATCTGGAGGTCCAGGTATGACAGCTGACACTTGGTACCTGTAGACAATGTTCTCTATATACATTGGGGCTCCATGGCACACGGGACTCTGCTCATGGGTATGGACCTCAAGAATCTGGGTCACAGAAGCTGATCGTCGTGCTCTGAGGTTTGTCTAGAGATGTTACATCTCTTTCTGCTCTTTATGGAGTGGAAAGGGCCAGCCTGGCCTGTGTCCAGAGAAGGTAAGCCCTTCCCAAAACTCCACAGTAAGGCCAACGAAGCCTTATATTGGCCCTTTGTCAGGAAACCTTGAAAAAACTCCTAACCTTTACTTATTTTGATATGTTTATCATGAGGTACTGCTCCTTTTGCCTAAAAATAGGACATCCTAGACCTTTTCTATTTTATTCTGAGTGATTCTTGAAAGGAAGGACTGCCCTACATTTGCCAGCTTCACCCTTATTCTCCTGCTGCCCTGACACCAGATGGGCTTCCTGGTGAAACAAAGCAAAGCTTAGTCAGTAAGATTTCCAGCATCCAGACTGGAAAAAAATTGCAAATAGAATGCTATAGTATGTTTAACAGTTGAATTCCTCTGGTGTTTCTTTCCTCTAGATACCAAATATATATTGTAAACACTGGGATCTGGGGCAACACCCAGGCTTTTGCTGCTTTCACTTCAGAACACAAAGCTACAGCCCCAACGTCTCTGCAGCCAGTTGGAGCAGGTGATTAATATATTTTACACTGTACTCCAACAATGTATGCATTCTGCTGAGTTTTTGCTTTTTGGTGGGTGACCAGCTTTCTAGGGACTCCACACATGACACATTAAATAACACACTTGGCAGACACATGGCTTGTTTAGACCATTTCTCACCACAGAAACTCTACTATTCTCCACCCCAGCAGCTGTTTCAGGGGTCCTTAGGTCACGATGCTCTGAAGAAATTACAGCTGAAGTAAGAGGCACTAAGTGCATTGCAGACAACAAGGCAGACAAACTGCAACAAGTGGAAAAGAAGTACCAAGAATGGGGAAGGAAACAGAAAAAAATACATATAGTGATAATGAAATCTGATGCAGATGAATAATGCCTGCAGCTCTGAAACTAGGGTTAGTTCAGAGGCTGTAACACACTCAGAATCTTGTCTTTCAAAGTTTATCACACCAGTGTTTTTTGTATATGTTAGTTGTCTTAATCCTCATACTGTTCTCTTTCCTTAAGCAGGGTATTTATTAGTTTTGAAAGTTTTTATCATTTCCTCCTCTGCCCTTTGGGAGGACATGCTCAAAGAGAAAGCATCTTTCACCTGTGTAGCAGGTGAAAAGCATCTTTGAAGAGGTAACTGCTGCCTCCTAAGAGTGCTGCCACTGTCAACAGGTCACAGATCAGACCCAGTGGCACACACAAGAGAGTGAATTTGGTTTCGTATCTCTCACTTGTACACTTTAAATCCAGAATTTTCTGTTAAATTTGACAGAACATTTGCTGCATCATAGGATATTGCTGGAATAACCCAAGACCTGTTTAGTGTCTGGTTTGGAGCAACTCATCCAAAGATAGGTTTAACTTTGAAGCGAAGATGGTGCCTCAGAGTTAGATGTCACTTGAAGAGGTTCATCATACGAGGGTTATGGGTGGTTGTCTGGACCACTCAACTTAGCCAGCTTGCCATGCTACAAAAAATCAGTCTGATTTTGCCAGACTAAGTGAGACTAGAATGAAAGCTTGTGAATCATAGAATCATAGAATCACAGAATGGTTTGAGTTGGAAGCGACCTTAAAGATCATCAAGTTTCAACTCCCCTGAATGGGCAGGGACACCTCCCACTAGATCATCAGGTTGCTCACAGCCCCATCCAACCTGGACAGGTAACTGCAAAAAGTAACCCAGAAGCACATTTTCTTCAGGGAATTAGGAGCCATTTGCTGTTGACAACACTGTTATTACTACCCTTGTATTAACTAATTTAAAGTGTTTAGTGGAATTAAATTTGGAAGTTTGCTCTACTGGATTTCTGACTGGTGCTTTTAAACCATTTGAGTGTGCTTGCAAAAAATAAATAAATTAATAATTTGAATAATTTTTTAAAAAATTAATATGTCTGCTTAAAAAGTAAGTTACTAAGTATTTTGGAAAAAAAAAAAAAAAGTTAAAATCCAAAGCTGTTGTAAACAAGACTGATAGTAACTACTGCAGTGGAAACACATTAAAGTGGGGAAGTCAGGACACACAAAAGGTTTCAAATAATCAGAAAAAAAATCAGTTTAGCATCATTCTTCCCAGCTCAGAGAGGGAAATCAGAAGCAGCAGATGCAAGACAATGTGCCCCAGTAATGCAGCAAGCAAGTACAGGACCAGGATTACAGGCTTCTTGAGTTCTGGCTCAGTTAGTTACTTAATCTCCTTGCAAGACAATCTGTTGCTTTCCCAACTGCAGCTGGATTTGCTTTAGAAGACACACAGGCTAATACATTATTTATGCAGAACTTCCAGAAGTATTTAAAGAAATTGATTATGATTAATTCATAAAATGCCATTTTAATTCATGGATTCCAGAACCAGCAAGTATGTTAACCCTCATTTACAGAAAAGACATGAGCACACTTGCATTTTACAGCACAGGTTAGGTAGCATTGAGAAACATATGGAGTTTTTTATACAGAATCCAGAGCAACTACAGCACCTGGAATCTGAGAACTCATGGAAAGTCCTAAGTGAAGATGAGTGGAGTCACCATCGTAGTTCAGGCCCCTGTTCCACACCTGCTGAAGTTCAGACATCTGGGAACAGCCACTTTTTTTGTACCAGAGCTGTGCAAAATTGCTTAAGGGTCTGTATATTGACAGAGTAAGAGTGAAATATCCTGTTACTCCTCTTTAATATTGGATTGGTGCATTAAGTCAATGCTAATTTGATTGGGCTTTGCACTGTCAGTCATGGAAATCAAACGAACTATTAAAAGGAGAAAAAATACAGAGCATAAAATACCTATGAAATACACTCGACTACATGACTGAATGCCACAAAGGTGCTCATTGTGAATCCTGCTTAACACTTCATTTCCCAATCCCAAACAGAAGAGATACAGAAAATCATGTCAAGAGAGCTGTGAATTGTAACAGGCTGCTGCTGAGACTGGCTGAGTCTTCTCCCACACACGTCTTCTCTGTCCAGCCTTGAAAGGGTCTGGAAAACTCCCTTCCTTGCCAGGAAATCCTTTTGTGTTGCAAACCATCTACCCAAGGGAAAGAAGATACAAAGGAGTGATGGCTGGAATCCTGGCCCCACTGAAATCACCATGTTGTTTTTTTACCAGTGACAGTAGTAGTGTTCACATTTCACTGCCTCCACATCAGGCCATCAAAACTGGACTTATGGATTACATATTAAACTACCAGCAATCCCTGCCTGCTGATGGTCCGTTTCCTAAATTGAAGTCAAAATTTGGCTGCGAGTTTGCAGGAAAATGTAAAGAATAAATCTCTAGCTGTACAGTTGGGAAGAAAACCTAAAAAATGAGACCAAATGCAATGCAGAGGTAAGTCTGCAGGGAGCCCAGAACAAAGTGACATGAGAACTTCTCTAGTCTCATAGCGAGGGTTTAATCAGATAACGCCGATAATTTAAATACTAACATTGTTAATTATTTCCATGAGGACTTGTCCACCTGGGAAAGTTTTGCCGTTTACTTGAACTAGTCTTGTTATAGTAGGCTCCATTAAGCTATTTTAGATCAGATTTGGCTTCTTCACGAGTGATGTAACCTCAAAGTTTGTTTCATATCAAGGCATGACTTCATACTTTGGTTTATAACTAGGCTGTGCAGAGCACTGCAAGCCCTGAGTCCCCTGCTAAATGCAGGGCTAGGAAAAAAGGCAGGAAGGAAACTCAAAAGGAAAACTCTTGTTGGTGAAATACTTCCCTGTGTTAGAAATGAAATGTAGTGTTGATTTTGCATTCTAGTGTTAGAAACATAGTGTTGGGTTTGGTGTTTATATACATATATATCCTAGTGTTAGAAATATATAGTTTGTTTGAGATAAGTGAGATATCTGCACATTCTAAGGACACCAGGAGTGGTTTACGACCCAAGAAGCTGAGGGAGTGAATTGGGCTCCATCTGGGGATCCAAACATGGAGAAGGATTGATGGCCCAAGAGAAGACTGAACAAAGCCCCTTCTGTCCTGCTCCTCAGGGCAGGATGACACCAGTAGATTTGTTAATTGGGAAGGCAGCCAAGGCGGCAAGAAAGGTCAACATTTTACCTTAAAAGGTAAAAAGTAAACTGCTAGAATGGAATGTGTAAACAGGGGCAGGAAACTTATAGGGTAATTTGAAGCTTCGGAGAGGGTGTAAAACCTGGAGTGCCCAGCCAGTGGGGAAACAGGGGAGGGAACTTTGCGTCGGGAATAGGGAATATAAACCCTTACTCACCTGACCGTGGGTGTGCCTACTTGTTTAGGTCACCCATTCTTGCAAGAATGTAAATAAACTGTGTGTTGAAGGATCTGTGTGGGCCTATTAATTGGTGCGACAAACGTTTCTCACACCTGTGGGATCAGAATCCACAACCGATGTCTCCTGCAGCCACGGGATCCTTGGAAAAGGAGAGGGGGAGCTTGGAACTGGATGTTATGGCACTGAGCCTGCAAAACACGCACCCGAGGGATGTGGGGGTGAAGCACCGACCGTTTCAGCCTCGCTCATGCAAACATTAACCCCTCCGGAGCTGCGAGGACCGCACCTCCACCTAACGCAGCCCAAAGCCCTTCCCAAACAAACCGACGCCTGGCGCTCGGTCCCCACGGAAGAGGCG
>NW_009970726.1:12326148-12345674 GCF_000747805.2 Chaetura pelagica | reverse complement strand
CGTGCTCGGGGGGGGGCAGGTGGGCCCCGCGCTCCCGGGAGGAAGCAGGAGCTCCCCTGGCACCTCAAGGCCCCAGGGCCTCTCTTACTAATGGGAGTTGGCGACACGCGGTGATGGGAACTTTTGCCCCTTCCCCGACCCTGCCCTGGCCAAGGGGAGACAATAGCTTCATCTCTCGCTACAGGTGTGGGACCTCTGGGTGGCATGGATGTGTTTATTTAGAGACAGTAATTTCCATAGTTTGTACAGCTGCAGTGTGTGACCCGTTTGATTAATTTGCTTCTCATCTGAGGTGTAGTTACAATTTATTTTATAGACTGCCCCAAAAGCAGGCCTCCCTTGGGAAATGTAAAATCCACTCAGTTCTTGACCCCAGGACTCAGGTGTGCCACTGCTTTTCTTGACCAAGGATTCTTCTCACAGCTTTTTAAGTTGCAACTCAAAACTGTCTGATTGGTATATTAAGCAAATTTACAAATTAGAACATTTTGTTGAGCGATCAAAAGCATAACTTGCAGGATTCATACTGGGTTGTTCAGAAGAGATGCAGTTAAGAAAACGTGTCTGTTTCTGGTGCAGTGGGCCTTGCTTTTACCAGCAATAGCAGCTTTGATAAAGACTGGTCAGAGTTGTCAGTGCCTGACTTGTCTATGCAAAAGTTTGTGATGATTTTAGTTTGGTTTTTTGTGAGTAGGTGTCAGAGAAGAGTGTGGCTTCTCCTCATGATCACTCATCTAAGTTGTCACATAAAAGCAATTACATTTGCTACTAAGGTTAATGTTACAAACAAATTCCCTAATTTAGGTATTGAGTTTGGAAAGAAGGCTAGGAAGGACAGCACTGATTGGTAAAACAGTAAATATTTTAATATTTTTGCCATTGTTTTAATGGTATTAAATATATTGCAGTGTTTAAGTTATTTTACAAAAAATCTTTGTGCTAGCTTCTGTGGTTCAGGTCAGTTATATGTGATGTACAAGTAAACTTTGTATGCATGTTTTATCTCAAGTTGTTGGTTTTGTTCTGAGGTTTTAGTTGGTTTTAGTTCTGAGGACAGCGTAATTTAAAAGTGTCATTTTGGAAGCATTTTGGTTCTTGCATTTGAAACTGCCACAAGTTGAGTCAGCATACCTTTATGGACAGAAGTGGTGAAACTGCAGTTCCAAGACAGTTTTTTGTTTTCTTGTGAAGTACTATTTGTGTCTAACCCTGTTTTAGGATCCCTTTGTACTAAGAGGGCACGAGCAGTTGTTTGTTCAATGTTAACGCTGTGCTTACCAATAAATCGTGGCCAATTAAATAGGATCCTTGCCCCATATAAACAGTGTTTGTTTAGTCTAGGTGCTTACTGTGCAGCACTTCCCTGAGTGAAGAAACCCAGAGGTGTCACACACTTATGTCTGTGTGATTAGTCAAGGAAAAGTTTGTGTTGAAGTTGTTAAATACACTTTTAAAAAACCCAGTTTAAAGCCTAGAACTCATAGGAATGATATATGCAACTCTTTGGAAAGGTACTGCTATCCAAAGGCAATAGTAGTAACAAATGAAAGAGAGCCCAGGACTAAGTGGTTATTTGACTTGAAAGATTTTGGTGAGTTAAAGTTTTAACTGTAGGAACTAATTATTTTTTTAGTTAGTGTTTTAAATTTTGGGGGGACATGCTTTAAATATGGGTATAATGCTGTCACTTCAGTTCCTGGGAAGCTTTTAGGTTAGCCACAGGGTGCCTATTGATTTTGGGCAGACAAGCATTATGCAATGCTGCACTGCTGTCAGGGCATAGGTGCTTAAATTGCATTTAAATAGAATTGTAGCCAGGAGTTTAAAGGTGTGATCTAATTCTTTGTAATCAAAACCTTGTGTCTCAGAAATGTTTTAACACCAGTGTTTTCTTAAAAAAAAAAAAAAAAAAAGTGGTTGGCAAAGTAGTACAGAATAGGTCTTGGAAAATGAAATTAAGTGTTAATTTGATGACATTGCAGGGGAACAGTTGACAAAGTGAGACAGATTTGGCTTTGAAGATGCAGATTAAAGTTTAAATCTTCTGTAAGGATATGTTGCAGGACTGAAAAATGAAATATGAAATGACAATGTCAGCTGAACTTTTAAATATATCTGGTGGAAGGAAGATGATACATATCTGTTGGACAGCATGTGTGCATTCACCGGTAACTGATAATTTTTTTGGCTCTTGGAAAATACTGGCTTGATTCATACTTCTGTGATCAGATGCTTGTGTTGGTGCAGCTAAGGTTTCATAAACATAAACTGGAAGGTCTAGAAGTGGTGGTCTGTGAGGTCTTTGGGAGTGATTCAGAGCTTCATATTACTTTACAAATTCCTGTTCTATGCAGCCATATTCAACTTCCTTCTAATTCTAGAATGATTGAAATATAGAAGTGGGTGTGCTAGTAGTGAGAGGGCACTTTGAGAGCTTATGGTTGCTTATTAATTAGTCCACTGATATGATTAAGGCAGTGGCTCCCAAACTTCGATTAAAACTTTCATATAAAAACAGAACCAGAGCAAACATGTTGAATGTTGAGTAACATAAAAGGTAGCTCCAAAGAGCACAAAGGCGCTCTCTTCATGAGCAACCACTTGGAGAAGATAGGAAGCAACAGCTACAAGTTGGAACAGGAGAACCTTCACTTGATATAAGAAAGACTTTAAGCAGTAGGAGCAATCAATCACTGAAAAAACCTCCATAGGGACAGGATGGAGTCTCCATCACTGGAGGTTTTCCGAATGTGATTGGACAAGGTGTTGGATAATTTATCTCATGTAGGTGCCCTTTCCCACAAAAGGTTGGACCAGATGGTCTTTCAAGGTCCCTTCCAACCTTGACTGTTCTATGATTTACCGATCATCTGCTTATAGCGTAACAGAACACCTGTGTTGTATGGATGATGAATTTTTTTCTTGGTATTTGCTGCAATCAATTTACAGGTAGATTTTAATCTTACGTAGGGAGAGATGGTTATAGAGTAAGCAACAGACCATCACTAAAACAAAGCAAGGGCCACTTTCTTGACTGTTTGCCATGCGGAAGTAAGGGAAGACTATTCAACATTTTCTTCCTTCCAGATCAGATCACTTCTGGTCTAGAAGTCTTTGAATGTAGATGTCTTGGGGAATGAATCATGTCAGAGAATGGCCCGGAGGAGGATCTGAAGAGAGCCCCATCTATGCATATCTACCCCATATAGAAATATGCTCAGAGTCCTGAACCAAGAGTAGCTGAATGGGTGTTTCATGACCTCTGACCCTGTTATGTTGTTCCTCCAGCTTGAAATTAAGCTGTCATGAGTTTGATTTCCGTTTAACTAATCTGAGGGCTGGTGTTATGCTCTCACCAATGTAGTAGCTTTAAAAACCTCTTGTGAACCTGTTGATAAAAATCAGAAAAAAACTTGCACTACTAGCACAGCAGGCACCTCTCTCTGTGTTGTGGGTCACTATCCAATTCAAAGGTGTAGTAAAAAGTCTGCAGTGTGACAAATTCAGTTGAACTTATTGTGCTTCATGCTGTTCAGTGGCAGCATACAGGAACTGGAAATTGTTTTGGCATTTGTGCCACCCACCTAGAAAGTGGGTGGAGTGCCGGCCATATGTTGCATCTGACTTTATTAGGTGGACTGGTGCAACTGGTCACTATAACTTAGTGAATATGCACACACTGAAAATCTCTGTCAAAGGACTGTAGAGTTTACAATTAATGAAATAGAGATACATGATCATGGACTGTTGGAGCTAAGGACTACAGCCAAGACCCCATTACTACTTGAGCTAGCGTCTGCCAGGCAGCTTTGCTATCAAGCATAGCAATTTTTAATCTCTTTATGCTTCTTTGACAAGCTTTTACTGAAAGTCATCCTCTTCTGAATGTTCATTCAGGTATTCTTAATGAACATAGCCTTAGAACCACTTTTCTTTTTGCCAAAGCCAAACCCTGCCTTAGTGTATCAAATACTAAACCTCAGGTTTTAGGTCACACAGAACTTGTTCAGAATAATTTTTGGTGATTGACTTGATGAAAAAACCCTCCAATTAAATAATGTGATTGATCATCTTATATTCTGCTGTAATGCAGCCTGAGTTTTACCTGTAACTTTTGGTGGCTGTGAAATATGCTGGAGAGTTTCTGGAGAGTTGCAGTTTCTCATTAGCATCCAAAGCCATTTGGGATCTAAGTTCATGTGGATTTTATTTAAACTCTTGGCCTTCATTCATGGTTCAGCATTTGTGAGGCAAGGACTGTGACACTTTTAAAGTGTTATTCCAAAGTAAATATCGTTTCAAATCGAAACAGAGTTTGGAAGAGTTTTTGTGGGTTGGTGGCATTGGGTTTGGATGTAGTGTATTAAAAAAAAAGAAAGTACTATTTCTTTCAAGTAGTGGTTAGAGAACTTCAGTTCTAGGCAGCGCATCATAATTCTGTGCTTGCTTATTGCTAGTGACTTGCTTTGCATCATGACAAACTTTTTTTAAAAGTTAGCTTTGAGAAGGTGAAACTTAACATTTCCTGTAGAAATTACTTTTTCTACTTTATTTCTTTGAGGAGGCTAAACTACCCTATAGGAGTAAATATGAAATACTCTAGTTGAGGAATGTGTTAAGCAATTGTTATGTTGTTAATAAATACTTAGTCACTGAATACTTAAGGCTCCTGTGAGTAGTTGTTTACTGGTATAAAGGCTGCATGATGTCAGTTCCTGAACAGATAAACTGTTTATGTGGTGTACTTGTGCATGTGTGTTCCTGTGCACAGTGTGGTAGTAGGAGTGAATGTGATTTTTATGATGGGCTAGGGAGTTTGATTATCTATCATAAATGAGACCGAATTTGCAGTGTGCTTCATAATGTGTTAGGTTTTACATCACTGACCTGAGTTCAGGAGTTCCTCTTGACCTTGTGCTTTTACTGTTAGATGCAGTTGTGATTTGTTACCAGAAGTTTTCATTTAACTCATCTTGTTTAGGTCACTTGCCAGCCTTTTTTTTCTTTTTTTTTTTTTTTTTTTTTTAGACATGGCTGGTCCTCATGAAACCTGTTATTTCTCTGCAACACATAGCAAGAGATGCCAAAACTAAGTGAACTGTTGGGGGGGAAACATAGGTCTATTTATAAATGATATACTCTGTTCCTGAAAATCCAGGCTTTATAATACCTATATGTTGTGTAACGTTTTGCAGTGAAATATGAAGGAAAATATTGTGTAGAAGTAAACTGTGACATAAAGATAAACTGGTAAGCTGGTTTTAATCTTCAGACTTGCACCTGAAATACTGTCAAGTTTCATGTTGAGTGTTTTAAATGATATCAGAGAATGGGATACATAAAGATGAACTTGCTACATTCATCCTGAAATCTCAACATGGAGAATTGATGTTTTTTCATGTGGTAAATTACTTTTTTCCTCTAGTTTTCTCCTTTTTTTTTTTTTTTTTTTAAATTAATATATACCTTACCTGTTCTGCCCAAAAGCAGTGCAGCTTAATTAGTTTTTTACAAGACCTGCTTGTAAACAGTGTGTACCACTTTTTTATCTATTGAACTATTGGATCATTTGATAAGTAGGAATCTTCAATGCTTTTTCAATGCCTAAAACTAATAGTATGTTTGATATTCATGAAATTAGCTAAAATACAAAATTTTTAACTGTTAAGGAGGCTTATTAGATGACATATGGTTCATGTTCCAGAAAGCATGCAGGTATATTTCTGGTAACATGAAGGCAGTCACCAAATTTTTTTCCTGGTACAGAAGTCTTGGCCATCTTATTGCAGCAAAATACTCCATCTTAGCAACAGTTGTCACAGTCGACGTTGGTACCATTTTAAGACGTTAAGAGCTCTGCAGTGTTCCTCCTGATTCACCTCCTACGCTTGTGAGACTTGGTTGTGTAGCTCAGGGCTTCCATTTTACATAAGAAAAATTATTAGTGAAGATTTTATTGAAAGGGAGTCCACAGTTAGGAACCCCCATCAACATAGCCAAAGAAGAAATGACTTTTATTTTCTGGATGTGTGGATGATCTCTTCTTATTAAGCAGGAAAAAAGATAACAATTCTGGGCATATATTACAAAACCAAAAAGTAAGCTGCATAGAACAGCACTGCCAATGCTGCACCAGGGTAAGTATAAAGCAAAAAGGAATCTTTTAGTGTGAGGAAGCAAGTTTGTTTTGCTGTCTTTGTGCTTGTTCTGTTTCACAGCTGGCCAGAGCCTTGGAAGACAGGCTGGTCTAACAAAACGGCCAGAGTCAGTCTGTGCAGCATTCTGCCAATTCTGTGTTGCTTTGATAATGGTGATTTTCTTAGAGCTGAAGTAGAAAGAGCCAAGTGGTAGATTATTTCTTTGTTTCTCTGTATAACTGGTCTGTCTTCCTTACTTACTCATTTAGTGCTTTTTTGGTGTTGGTTTTTTAGGTTTTTTGCCTTCTGGTGCTGCCTGGAAGTTAGACAGGGATCTCGGTGTGTTTAGTGATTGCCTGTCAGAATCTTCCAGTTGAAACTCAACTGATGTGCACACTTGTCCTCTTGGTGAGCTTTGCCATGAGAGCCTTGAATTGAACTGAGGAGCAGCAGCCTGTGCAGTGTGTGCCTTAGCAACAGTTGTTGCCTTTCTGGGCTGCACCCATACTGCTGGAAGTAACACAAAACCTCTTCCAGTATTTTTGTGCTTAAAATAAGTTCCTCAATTTCCCCCTCCTTTTTTTCATTCTCACCTCCCACAGAGTACTAATGCAAACTTTTTGTGCTCTGCTGATGGTGAGTGATGTTCTTTCTCAGCAAGTTAATGTTTTACAGGCACTTAACCATGCTTGACACAAACATTGACCGAGGGGAGTTTCTCATGGAGAAACATCCATAAATGTTAAATGCTGATTGCTATTTACTGGTATTTTCTAGTGTTATTGCCTAGACAGGTGGAAGATAAATGAAAATATGTGTAGTTTCAGAAATAGGAAAAAAAAGTGATGCCCCACTGAGGTTTGCTAGGTGTCATATCACACTGCAAGTATTAAGGCCTGTGCCCATTTCAATGCTTGCTGTCTCACCAGAAGCCAACAATGAAGGCTATTTGTAGAGGGGTGAATGTTGTGATCTCCTTTTCTAAAGGAGAGCTGTGACCTGGTTTGGGCCCTGACAACACTTAACATCAAAATGGCATAATTTGTAATGCTTATTGTTTGTGTCAGCTGTCACAGAACAAATAAGCATAAAAAAAAGAAAAGCCGGCTCCCTTTGTCTCAAAGATCTTTATTGGAAGTGTATGAGAAGTCAAGGAGAGAGAAGATGAGAACAGGGAGGTGGTGGGGACCTGTATGGAGCAGTTCTAATTAGTTACAGTCACCACACATAGATTTACCAGTCTTGAGGCTTTTTTATACACCCTGCTAGAGGGGACATGCGAAAAGGGCTTTGCATGGCTGCCATTCAGCTTTGGATTTTGATAGGAGTTGCTCATAACTAAGGAATAGGGTGTGAGAAATTTGGAGGTGCTGGAAGAGCTGGAGGGTAGAGCTTTGTGATTTTGGCTGAGGGTCCAGGCCTACACTAGAATCTTGACAGGAATTGAAATTGAAGGAGGTTGCAATCTGTAGATGTTTGGGCAGAGAAACGTAAAACTTTGTTCAGTTGTGTTGGCCCATCTATATTAGTTTAAATGTAGAAGTTGATTAAAATATAAAAGTATCTGTAGGGAGTAAAGGGGCAATCTAATCAGGGAAACCTGGTTTTAGCTATTGTTTAAAAACAAGACTGTTGTGACACTTGACTCGTGTTGCATCGTAATTCATACTGAGCAGTCTTAATTTTGAAGCTATTTATTATCAATGTTTCTGTTTTGAAAGCTCTGAATTTAATGACATTGCAAGAACTGAATTTTCGTAATATTTTTACCTCCTTATCAAGCTTGTAGTTGTCACTAGCACCTATATTTTGATTATATGAAGAAGTGAGTAAGTTTATCATTTCATGTGGGGAATAATCACTAAAAGATACTGGATTGAGTTTTAAGAGCTGAAGGAAGATTTGGTTGTGAAGGTTCATTAAAAAAAACAAAAACCACAAGAAAACAGTTGATCCTTGGCACTGTACTTTGGTCAAAGAGTTCAGTGCTGATAGAATCAGGAGAATGACTTGATATATGGCATATTAGTGTTCACCAGTTCAGACTATAAGGACTGGATTGTGGAACACTAAACTGCAGACAGTTTCCCCATGTGTTGGGCTTAACTTTTATTTGCCCACCTTCTTAACTCTCACAGAAGTCATTAAAATATGTGAAAAGACACTAAATCTGTTGCGTGTTCTCTTGGGCTGTAGCTACACGATGGGAGAGTGAGGGTTGAGTATTTCTGAAGGTATGTGCTTCAAGATTAGAGATTGAGATACCTGGATGTCTGAAAACAGCAGTGTTAGTTTTAGTATTTTTAGGTAGCAAAATTATTATTTGCAGACTAAGCTATGCAAGAGTAATTGGTGATTTGATAGGCTATAGTGCGGGTATCTGTTGAGAGAGCTCTTGTCTCTGGGATGACCTTTGTGGGTAACATTTTCCAGTGATTTATCTCATGGTCTACATGTTTTCCTTGGGTCATTCCTACTTCAGTAGTGAGAAGATGAAAAGTTATATAGTACATTGTTTTTTAAAAATTATTGAAGCATGTTGGTATTTATCCATTTTGCTCATGTTAAAATGGAAAGTGCACAATTATTTTTGCATTTCCTAGAAAACAAAATCCCCTGCCCCCAAATCCCACCCAAGTAGTTGCTTTGCTAATCTTTCTTTTTGGTAAGAATTATTTAATGTAGTCTCCTTCTTTACAGATGATGACTTTGATCAATTTGATAAGCCTGGTGCAGAAAGGTCTTGGAGAAGAAGAGCTGGAGATGATGACTGGGACAGGTAAGTAGAATATCTTCATATTCAGTTTCTGTGCACTGAATTGCTCTGCTCTGTTTTCCCGTTCTGGCATTTTGTATTCTAACATCTTTAGATACTAATGAAGATGTTGGTTGTTTTGCATATGTCAGGTGGTGCTATGTTGTGCCAAACAAACTTGCCTTGAGGACATAGAGCATGCTATGAAGAGATACCACTTAAAATTGGATAAACCCGAAGTATTTGTGGGTACAATTAACTTTGAAATTAATGTCTTAATTTTCCTTTTTAATATTTTGTAGATCTTAGTGGTTTAAATAGATTTTGCTAGTACTTTAATTTGCCCAACTTGATTTTTTTTTTTTAAAAAGTAGTCTTAGAAATTTTTATGCTCCAAAGTTTTACTTCAGTTTTTACACTGTGAGAGAGTAATAGAGTTTAAGTATGGGCTTCTTTTGAAAAAATATGACTGTTGTAAAGATTTAGAAGTATGCATGAATTTAGGTCTTTTGGGAGAAAACAAGAGCATGATCCTTCATGTGAAGGCACCCCAGCTGGGAAAGACTGGAATCAAGGTGCTGGCTAAGCTTCCCTGTTCTTTCTGGGAGAAAACTTCTCACTTTTCTGCGAGTTTGTTCTTTTTATATTATTCCTTTTTAGTAACAGAGAGACTTGGTCAGACTTTGCTAGTGGTTTTTGCTGTAAAAAGAGGAAAAAAAAACCACATTCCAAACAGATTTTTGTCTTTTCCAATAATCACTCAAGTGATTGTAGTAAAAAAAAAAATAAACAATGTAGTTTTCCACTGAACTGAGCCCTTGGAGTGCATCAACTACTCTACATTTATTGTCATTCCAGAGGGATGAATTTCTTCCTGTGTGCTTCTCTGATAGATGAAGTGGGTAGTTTTCATTGCTCTAGGAGTAAGAGTAAATAAAGAATTTGTACAGCAGCTTATTATACAGGGTGTTCTGCTGTATGCTGACGAGAGGTGTCTTCTCTCTGTCATGCTAGCACAGCTGTTTGTGGGTTGGATGGTATCTGCATCAAGGAACTGATCTGGTTTGAGAGCGTAATTCAAGTAGCTTTTTCGGGCTGGGTCACTGTACTGTGCTGCCTCCCAGCCCCAGCTCTGGGTATTCAGAACTACTGAAGGCAACATAACTGGCAAAATGCTTTGTATTAGAGTATTTTCTAAACTTTTTGCCTTTGCTGAATTCATGGTATAAATAGGTGGGGTCTTACATGCTGGCTGGTCACGTTTGTATTTAGCTGTCCTACTATTCCCACTTCAGAAAATTTGGAAGAGTCAGCTCTTGTGTTGGAAGTTTAAAGCTTATTGCCAGTGGTAATCTCCATGTGGCAGGGTTATTTTTATAGGACTTGAGAAAGGTCATAGAGTATTTTCACTAAGCTGAGACTTTGAAGCATACAAAGATTCAGTTTTAGAAAGTTTTATTTATGAGTTTGTTATTAGCTGCATGTAATTGCAGATGATGAAAAATCACAGTGTTTATTCTTTAGTGAAATTTTCAGGGAAGTGGTTTCAGGTGCAGGTCTGGAAATTCCAGAGTTTTGTCTTGATGATAATTTCAGAAGATGTTTTTTACAACTGTATCTATTATTAACTGTATCTAATATTGTTTCACCTACATGGTTGGAAGTTTTCTTCTTTTTTAAAATTGTTCACAGAATCATAGAATGGTTTGGGTTGGAAGGGGCCTTAAAGATCATCTAGTTGAAACCTCCCTGCCAAGGGCAGGGACACCTCCCTCTAGACCAGGTTGCTCAGAGCCCCATCCAACCTGGCCTTGAACACTTCCAGGGAGGGGACACCCACAGCTTCTCTGGACAACCTGTGCCAGTGCCTCATCTGAATTAATAATTCTTTTTAGATTGCCAAGATGTCTTTGGAAGTGTTAAGTTTAATAGTTGTCTGGGCAATTTCAAATGCTGCACATGGTTATGTTGTTACCTAATGTAACTGCTTGAATTTTTTTAACTGCTGGTCTAATTCAGTATAGGTGGAAAAAAACCCAGTGAATACTCTAGGCTTGTTTTCTTAATCATTTGTACTTTGTTTTGCAGGCAAAATAACTTTTTTTTTTTGTGGGAGAGAATAAAGGGATTATGCCTAGTCATAAATTTTGATCAACTATGAACTCTTACTGTGTTGCTATTTAATTGAGTCCCATTCCCATGTTATTTAAAAAATGTTGAATTTCCAGATCTCTTTACTTTATCAAAAACTGGGGCGTGGTAACTGACGGTTGGAAGGCCCCTGTTATTTGGGAGTACAAATGTGACATTGTTCTTGGATAATTTTTCCTGTTACATTTTTGTACAAATTCTTGTCCTGAAGCACTTCTGTGCTTGCTACTGCTCATGTTTAATGATGCATGCTCGTGAAACTGGAGGCCAGAGAGGGCCAGTTTGATGTCTTTAGCATGGGCTGTTAATATATGCATTTCTCTGTAAGTAATCCAAAGCTTAGGTTTGGGAAAAACATGCAGTTCTGCTGCTAATCTGTAAAACGACAGGGCTCATTCAATAGTTGACTTGTACTAAAATTCACTTGTTATTTTCTGAGATTATTCCTTTCTCTGTGCTGATGGAAAACTTGCCACTTCCTGTTGTCTTATTTATTGCTGTTTTCCCCACTTGGTGAGCTGAATTTATTCAGTGGTTGGAATGTTGAGTATTGGGAGATGAGGAAGGGGGTAAAAGGGTCTCTCTTCCAAGAGCAGTGAATGCTCGTATTCATCTTCGCCCTCACTTCCTAGAATTGTGGTCTTGATGATAGTGCAGGTTAGTTGCCTTTGGAACTATCACAGATGTGTACTTCTATTCCATATTAGTGTGGCTTTATGTGGTGTCACGTTGCCACCACTTGCTTTTGTCTGTTTCTTAACTAAACTAAGATCTTTTAGTACTTTTTTTTTTTTTTTAAATAGACTTGGTAGTTCTGGTCCCTCTTCTTTCTAATAGACAGCTACTGATTTGGCTGTTTTAAAAGAAGCTTGAGATAGGTCTGCTTTACTGTGCTGGCTTTTTGCTCTTGCTTAGTTAATTCAGAAAGTTACCAATGGTGATTTCTCTTCTTTTAATTTACGAAAGAAAATATTGAATTACGTTGCATAATTTAATAGGTTTACAAGGCATTCTAAAATAGGCTTCTGTTCCTGTTAAGAGCTTCATTAGTCTCTTAGTGTGAATTTTTCTATCAAGTAACAAGTCAAAGCTTAAAAAAAAAAAACAAACTAAGAGTACATATGCAGTTACTTCTATTGACCAAATTTTTATTTATTTTTCTTTTAAAAATCACAGCTAGAATGTTTTGTAGTAACATGTTGAATAGCCCTGTGCTCAGGTAGTTAATCTAATCTTTCTTGTTGTTCTCAGTGCCTTTTTGATCTGATTTTTTACTATCTGAACTTGTTTTTCATCTTTGAATGCTGCTGTAACACATGCTCTTACTGTCTTTTGGAATTGTCTAGTGCAGTTTTATTAAAAGCTGTCAGTGCTAGGAAATACCTTCAAACCTTCTGGTACATTTGTTGGATTACTGGCACCTGAAGAAATTAGTGACTTTTTCTGACTTCAGTTTTGGCTCTAAATTCTTCTGAAGCAGTTTGTATTACATAGTTTTCTGTGTCTGAAATAGCTTTAATACAGTTAGTTTGCTCTTTGTGTATGGTATGTGTCCCAGTTTTTTGTTTAATATTGCAATGACCACAAAACAATTGCTATTTGTTAATGTTCAGCCATTCCTGGAACTGTTGGAGATCAGTAACTGTAGACAAATACTGTGTACTAATGATAACATGCTATTTAGAGCTGATTTGGAAAATCATCTGTTTTCTTCTAGCCCACAAGATTTTCATTCTCCCCATTATTTCTGCAGTAGGCAACTCTGAAAGAGATTTATCTATGGGCAAAAACAACTTAAAGCCCTGATTTGTGTCTTGGGGTTGGCTTCCTCATTTTAAAATATTTTCTGTAGTAAGGAACTCTTAAAGATATGTCAATTTCATTCATATAGCCCATTCTCACTTTGGATTATGTCATTTTTAGGTAGTATCTAAGGTATGGCTTTTTATGTGTTGTTTTTTTTTTAAGTAGAAGTAGGTTCACGTTCTTGAATAACACCTCAGATTTCAAATTACTGGCATCTCATTTTAGTTTTAGAACATGTGTATTCTAATACTGTAGTAAGTGTTTATTATAGAAGGGAAATCTGTTTATCCTGTCACTAGATAATTCTTCCCTTGAAGGAAGAACAAGATTAAGCAGTTGTCCTAAAGCTTAACTAATCTGGACTGTAGTTCTTGTGTGGCATCCTGTTTATGGGACAGAAGCCATGTGATGACAGAAGTTTTCTAAGTAAGTCAGGTACTTCCATGCTTCCTGAGTTCTTAGGCACACTTACAAAGATGGTGAAAAATGCATCTGCTTTTGTCATCCTACAAATGTCTGCTTGACTTTACATTAAATTTGAGGAGGAGAAAATAAAGTATTTATGCAGGTTTGAGGCCGAAGTGACTCCCACACCAGCTGGCCTCCCAGTCCATCCTTGCTGAACTATGTATTGGGCCACATGGTGGTCTCTAGTCTTGAGTTTTGCCACCAGGACAGAACTGTCTCACTGTTTGTTTTTTTTTTCCCTGGAGAGGTGGGGAACAGCAGCTTGGGCAATATGCCCAAATACCCTTGAAAGGAAGGATCCAGAGTGGGGATGGCTGTGTTTTAAATTCCTGTACTTTGTGTAGGTCTACATGTTGTTACAGTTGGAAGGATATGGAAGGAAAAAACCTATGAAAATGAAATGACTGTGCCACAGAGGTCTTAATACATATGGTCTATTGTTTAATTTTTTATATATATTTATATCTCCTTTTTCAACTTGTGCAGACTCAGGCATAGTTCTTCTTAAGTTAGTTTTTTAAGGCATATACCCTGTATGATGCTTGTTACTGTTTGCTGAGGTTCAGATTCTTAAATTTTGTTATGTTTTTTCCAGTGAACTTGATGATGACCTGCTCGGAGAGGATTTACTAACTGGCAAAAAGGTAAGAGATGTAAATTAAGGTGAATTGTTACAGATATTAAAATATGAATGTTTTTCAACTTAGCACTTCAGTTATTTGGTATGGCCTTCTATGGTCAATTCCCCAAAGCCTGACAGCCACAGGTCCCTGAGATCTGCCCTGTTGCCAAAGCATTCTGCATCCCAATTTCTGTTTCCTTTTGTATCTTCAAGTGTGACTTTTTAAAATGAAACTTTTAGAAATATTTTTTTTATGAGATAGTATTTCTTCTCATAACATATGGTTCGAAAAGGAGATTCTCTGTACTCGTACTGATCCAACGATTAAAAATAACCCATCAACCCAATTCTGTCTCCTGAGTGCTGATTAGAATTCTGGAGAATTCACTTCAACTGCCAGTTTCCTGCTTGTTAAAAGTTAGTCATCAAAATACCAGAAGTATTTACCAGAGAGTAAATTAAAGAGCAATTAGTGGCATCTATTAGAGAGATCCACTCACTGCACAGAATCCACAAGTGCATTGTCTAACAAGTAGGCAGAGGATTTTCCCTTTTACAGTGAGGGAGAATATGGGAGCAGCTAGCCTTGGATAACTTAGATGAGTCCCTACATGTCTGCTATAGAGTCCTTGCTCTGATACCTATTTCCAAAATTAAACTTCATGAAAAGAACTAAATGTATGTATGGATTCACCAGATACTTACAGAAGACAGGGCTTCAGTTTGGGAGATCAGAACTGGCTCTTTCTCCACTTCATCTGCTAAATGAATTAGATTAGAAAAAAGTTTTTAAAGTTTTAGGCAGAGATGAATAGATTTGTTAAGACACCTAGATATCGTAAATGCTGAATTTAAATATAGTTTTTTATAGTCACACTCTGTATGTTAGAAATTAGCTTATTGAATTTATTCTGTAAGTAATCACTGGTAAAGATAGGAAGTATATCTGTCTTGTGTAGTGGTTTAAAAAATAAAATAAGTTTTTGAGGACAGGAATTGGGGATGTGTGTTGTGCAGTTGTCAAAACTATAAGCAGTTAACATTGCATACATCTTTGTAGTTGAAACATGATTTGATAAAGCTATTAACTCATCATAGAAAAAATTAAAATAATCTGTATGAGTACTAACCAGTACTAGGTTTCTCCCAATATATTATGTGTTTTTCTGCTTTTTCTATTCTTGTTCTCAGTTTCACATGTTAAAGGGCTCTGAGCAGTATCTCTGGGTATGAGCTCGTATGATGGGGTAATAATAGATTTCTCAGGAAGTTTTCCCTGAGCTATTTATGCTAAAGTAGTTGCTTCTACTTAATCTCATCCCTGTACTTTTAGATAAATCTGCCCTTGTATGACCTTTCTGAACGTGTTACTTTAGGGAATGGAAATAATGTTGCTGAGCAAAACCGCAGTTATCTCTTTCTTTTGGGTATTTATTTAAAAAAAAACCAAAACAACCGGAAGTATGACTGACAAATTAGGTTGAATTCAGAGAAGGCTTGTTATTTTCTTCTGTTTTTTTCTTCAGTTACAAGCTAATTACGTTCAGTTTTCTTCATATCACAATATCCTTTTGTCCAATCTCCTAAGTATCTCTCCTCTTTAGAACCAGAAGTAACAGTGTTTTTCTTGGTTTGTCTAGTGCATCAAGGTCACAAAGCATTTAAATAAAAACACTAAAGCTAACCCACCTTCCTGGTACTTCTCAAGGGAGTTGTCACTTTGGCTCTATCTGGGAATACATAGTGAAAAGTGTTGGTAGCCAGGAAAATTTGGGTTTTGTAGATTTCCATAAGCCTGTACAAATACTTTCAGATTTGTTGTCTTGAGTAGCGTATTTTTCTTGTTGAATTAGGCAATTTCATTTAAGATAATGGTGTTAGTTTGGAATGCGTTCTTCATAAAAAATACTCAATGTTCAGAAGTTTCAATAGTTTCAGTATCTAGTTAGTTAAAAATTTATAACTATTTTTATGTTCCTGATTGACTTTTTCTGAAACCTAGAATCAGTCAGACTTGTCAGATGAAGAGCTGAATGATGATCTTCTGCAAAGTGACAATGAAGAGGAACAAGAATTTCGGTATCTCTTTTCTAAATCTCGTGTGTTGGATAACTTAAAGCGATTAATGACTACTACTACTGATAACTATTAAGTAATAAACTGGATTTATTGGTATATACTTAAAATACTCTTATTTTTGCTTAGCCAGCTACTTAATGATGTATATATAATGTGTTCAGTAGCATTGTTAGCATTTCACTAAAATTATTTTTTGTTGATTTGAATCAAATTAGTGTTTACTCAAATCTATAAAAAAAACTTTCAAAGAAGAGCCTGGTTCATCTCTGCATATAGAATTATTTATAAATACTTACAGAGCTTTTGTTCTGCACCTTTGGTAGTATTGTAGGCTTCCTCCTCCTGTAAAGTCTATTTCTTCCATCTTATAAAATATAAATCTTAACTCCTAAGACCCTGAGATAGAGTGCCTAAAAGTTTGCAAGTTTGTGGCTTAAATATTTGTATACTATTACACAGAGAATATTTTGTACAGAGTTAATAGGGTTGAGCAGGCGCTTCCATGGCGCTTCACTGAGGATCCTGCTCTGTGAAAACTCTTTGGTTGTACAGCTCCACAACTGAATTATGGGCATTACAGGTCAAAATGAGGATCTTGACATTTTACTTTTCAAGCTGGACTGAAGGAAGATGCTTGTGATGCAGACATGATGCAGTAACATTTCTGCTTTTAGTGGCCAAGTTTTGCCAACTTTTTCATTATTACATGCTATGTAGGCATGCCATGTGAAGGGGTACAAATATATATATATATATATATAAAAATAGACATATATATAAAATACATATAGATATATATGTCTGAGGTCTCCTTTCTGCTTTGGTTGGAATTTGAATAAGGAGTCCTGTCCCTGTGTTGGATTGATGAGGGTATAGTGAAATACCTCAGCTCCTCATTCTCTCCATTGGCTGCTATTGTCCTTCCTGTAGGAATAAAGGTTGGACCATTACCTTAAAAGTGAGGAATTTCAGTTACTACCCTTGCATGGCTATGTGACTGCACAAGAGATGAAAAGGTACCTGAGGTGTGATAATAGTGCTCAGTGGAAGCAGGTTTCTCTGGACAAGTCTTGCATTTTTAGCAGTTTGATTGCCAGGGAGTGAACACTTTGCTCCACTCCTTTCGCTATTCTATCTAATTCCATTCAATCTCATTTATGCCTCTATAGCTGGGAGGGTAGTGATAATCTTGCATAATGTCTTGGTTGCCTTGTTGAGGCTTCACTGTCTGGTAGCTGCAGATAGCTCAAAGCTGTCTGGATCTTGTTCCCCCACACTTATGAAAATAGTTAATATTAGAAATTTAATAAATAATTAAAACATATCTTTGTTTTTCTTCTAGCCAGAGCCCTCAAATCAATGAGACCTTTTTGCCCCCTCCTTCCCCCCTTTTATAACTGGCCTGCAGTTGGTTAGTCACTCTTTACATGCTGATGGCACTAGTTGTTGTATACAGTACATTTAGAGTTTTGCTCTTCCTCCAGATGATAATTTTTCCAGCTTTTATGTTTCTTCTTTCAGTGTCTTTGCCAATACTGTTGCAAATTCAGAATGTCTTAGGCATTTAAGGGGCACTTCTTGACTATCTAATTTACATTATTTTGAATAGACTTGAATCTGTCGTAAAAGTGTAGTTTTGAATTCAAGATAATCACAAAGGAACAAATTATTTACTAGCTTATTTTGAAAGACTCGGAAAACAGATGCAGTTATAATAATGTTATGTATTTTTTTGTTAGTCTTGGAATTAAAATTGAATCGGGTCTGCTTTGGTTACCAAGCAGGACTTTTGCCAGTTTGACCTGCTAAACCATCTGGTTGGTTTGATTTCCTCTGGTCAAATAGCCTGCAGCTGGTGATAAGCTGCAGTACAGTCTGCATTATGAGAATACAGCATGGAGACAAATAGTGTGCAAAGTATAATTTTGTCCACCAACTTAGAGATTTATTTGTTGGCTTTGTTTTGCTATGTCTTTGGGAGTAGTTGACTGTTACGCTTCAATGTCTGATTTTTTTTTTTTCCCCCTCTGTACCATAGTTCTCAAGGTGTCACAGTTAGCCTCAATTCTACATCTAACTTACTCACGTCATATGAACTCTCTGAGACTATCAATGATCAATCAATAGAACATGAATCTGAGTATGACCAAGGGGAAGATGAAATTGTTTATGACAAATCTGGAGCACCTGAAGTATATGCTTCAGAGTATGCAGAGGAAGGACATTATGAAGGCAATGATCCTGACCTGACAGAAGACCAGATAGAATATGGGGAAGAGCATGGAGAAGAAGATGAAGTGCTAGACCTTGAAATCAATGAACCCCTAGATGAATTTCCAGTGAGTTTCTTTCTATTGTATCTTCAAAGATAACATTGCTTTACGTGCATAGGGTTTTAGACTGATTTGAAATCTGTTTACCTCCCTAGGGAGGAGGGAAAATTAGACCTATTATCACTGTCTGCCAGTTTCTTTATCTAGGCTGTGACGAAGTTTGTGTTGACAGCATGTTTGGCGGTAGGTCATGCTTCTTTGTCATGCTGGAAGGCAGTTGAGAATCATGACCTTGAGGATTGTATCCTTAAGGAAGAAAACAGCTTTGTGTGGTGGAGATACACTGCCAATTGTTAGAAGTACTTAATGCAAAAGCTTTTATCCAGGCTTTAGACAAGATCTGATAAAGTCCTTCGAAGGTGAAAAGATTATTGACCTGCTAAAGACATCTTTAAGGTGCTAATATCCCAAAGTGATTGATGTCCTGCTTGTTCATCCTTTTTGTAACTGAGAACTGTCTAAACCTGAATAAAGAGATTGGAGGTTAGTTCTGAAAATGTCACCTGCATAATTCAATATAATTTAAACACCGTATTAGAGAACATGCATTGGCTTTAATTGCTGGTGAAATGATTTAATCTTAGTTAAAACTGTATGTGATGAGCGAGGTATTTTAAAATATAAGCAAATTTAAGAAAGGTTTTGCTCATTTTATGTTTCTGATTGTTCAGAATTGAGCTCATTCATGTGAAAGCACTTGCAAAATGTTTTAAAATTGTTTATATTTTTGATGGGATAAAATCTAAGGTTAATTTATATGTATTATAGATTATTGTTTCTGTTAGTAAGAATGTACTGCAGTGTTTGCTACGTGCATATGTAATGGAAGATTATAGAAGTACAGAAGTAAATGGGGCAAACAGTAGTAGATGGGATCTAACTGAAAATTGTTATGGTTGTGTTTTGATAATATTGAAATAACTGTCTAGTTAAAAGCCCCACTAATTATACTTTATAAGATATGTCATTTGACATATTGACAGTTCTGACAGTTCTGATAGTCACAATATTTCTCTTCTAGTTCTGGAAACAGTGCATAAAAATCCCATCTCTTAATCGTTCGTATCCTGTCAAGTTTGCCTGTGTCTTTTCACTTTGTGTTATTGCTTTAGGATGAAGATTACATGCAATCATACAATGAGCAAGGAATGGAAGAACAAGAATACACAGCTGAT
>NW_009970726.1:12292131-12326122 GCF_000747805.2 Chaetura pelagica | reverse complement strand
AGAGGTATTTTATGAATTTAATGGAAACTTAAATTAACTAGTGGTTTTAGAATTTGAATTTGTAGAATTGTCCATATTGCTGGGTAAGAACTGATGAAGCTTTGTCAGCATTGAGTTATTGGTGGTATTACTCTTGGTATAAGATGAATTGTGGTTGGATCTATATTGTCTGATGTCAGATCAGATCCCCTCTCCCCCTTGAGAGAGCACAAAATGCCCGTATTTAATCTTAGCTTCAACATGTTCTCTGTTAAATTTCTAATAGCTAGAGTGCTATCCAGATGGATAATTTGCTCCTGTTGAGAATGCAGATACAGTTCTCAGGTATCCCATTCTGCGGAGGAGCATGAGCATGGAAAGTTCTTTGTGTTAGAAAGCAAAAGACAGATTGTTTGTTGTTTTGAAAGAAGTTGTGTTGGGAGTGAATTCTTGTGAGATTTATCTTAATTCTTCAATTAGGAAAAAGGATTAGTTCCTTCATTTGCAAGAATAAAGCTTATACCAAAAACTGTCAAGTATATTTTCACTGTAAGAGTGGTATCATAGCTGTTATTAATTTGCAGCAAGTTCTTGATGTGGGATTTTTTTTCCTTTCCCCACCAGGAATCTGCTTTAATATTACTTTTATTCCAGTTCTTAATTAAATAGGATTGAATGGATTACCTGCTGAGAAGTGTAGTCAGTGTGTTCCCTCTTTGGAGCTTTAACTCATCAGGAAATTAATTCCTCAAAGACACAGCACTGTTCTTCTGTGAAGTTCTAACAAATGGGTGTGCTGTGATACTCTAGTTGTAGCAAACTTAAAATGAACCAGAATTCTTTGATAGGTGAAGAGAGGTGCTTTGAAAGGGACCACCTGCATTGCTGCATGACATCTTACACCAAATATACCTTAATGTAGTTAGTTCCCTACTTCTTAAGTATTAAATCTACCCTTCCAAAGAACTGTGAAACACTTAAAGCACTTGTTATTCATTCACTGGTTTGTAGACACTTTCCTTATGGTGTGTTGACAGCAAACTGATGTGTTTGTGCTGGCTGCAGCCCCAGTCAGTGAAATGCTGAAAGTGCTGCACATCATGTACAATTTAGTATGTAGCTGGGATTTACTGTCAAACTTAAGGCTTTAATAAAGCACAGCTTCATTTTCAGTTTGAAATAGTGAGAATTCTGTAGTAATAATGTCTGAATTTGTCCCATTCAGAATTAAATTCCTTTTATTCAAAAGGTAACATTAATTCAAGTTTTTAGTTGGTGATGCTAATAGAGCTCTTAGAGAACTTGTGTTGTGTAATGTCAACATGATAGCTATGTCTTTATTCACTTTCCTCTAATGAGTTGCAGGTTGCTACAGGTTTCTAGTATCCAATCTTTTTATTTCTTTATTATTCAATATTTCATTTACATTGGTGGTTAGGGTCACAACTGCATTCTCCAAAGAAGGTTACCATCGAGAGAGAGAACCTCTATAAAGTACACAAACTGTTTATTACATGGTTAAATGCGTGACTCCAGCTCTGAATAGGGTTTTTTTTGTTGTCTTTTTGACTGTTACATAACAGCACTCCTTGAGTCTCTTAACATTCACTGCTTGTAAACAAGGGTAATTGTTGACATTCTCTTGTAAAAAATGCAACACAAAAATGGAGCTGTAATAGATGTGGTACAAATAAATAACCTTATTATTTTTTGATTGAAATTTGGCATCTGAATAACTGAGAGCAAGCTGCAAGGAAAAAAGTGTTGTATTTTAAGCAGTTTCCACGTTAAATTTTGTAAACCAAGAGAAAAGCTGATTGGCTGACTTGGGAACTGGAAGATGATTGGAGAAACTGGTGAATATGGGAAGTAAGGCACTCAGGTGGGAGATGTGAGGACGATGCAGGAAAAGTTTGTGTCCTTGGTCAGATCAGGTTAGAGTCATGCTTTTTCAATTGGTATTTCATTTGGAACAGTGCTTAAAACTTGGATTTTGAATAAGTAACATGCCATGGATCTTCCTTGAAAAATGTATCAATGCTTCAGAAAATACTTTGCCTTCCTAAGGTACATAGCAACAACAAATACCTGGAAGTTTCAGCAGCAAATAGTTGTGCTAAAAGATTACATTACTTATATCCTAAATATTTTTTGAGTAATAATATTACTAGTTACTTCTACAAAATGTTCAGAAAAATGTAACCTCCTATAATCGGAATTCACAATTAATTTTGTTTTATATTGGAACTAATCCATGAAGTATATGATAAGGGTTTCTCATTGCATAGATTTAAACCATTTCTTTCATTATGCTGGTAAGTAATGATGAGGACTTTAATAAAGAAAACATTTCATACTATGTACTGCTTTTCTTATGATAAAATGCAGAATTTGGGGGGGGGGGGAAGGCCCTTGTGTCTGTGTGGTGAATTGTTTCATCTGTGTTTAGCCAAAACTTACATGTTTTAGTTCTTTTGTTCAAGTTTGAAAACCCTACCTGTCAGCCTGGAGAAAAAATATGTAAAGAGTGGAAACGAAATCAGCCAAGTTTTAAACATACTTAGAAGCTCTTAGGTTTGGGGTTTTTTTTATTCCCTTTTTGCATCTGTGGAGGTGACCTTGGAGTAGGTGTAACAGTCTCTTATCTGCTCTGTTATTTTTTGATCCCCTAGGATTGAGCAACTGCTGCTGCTTCAGTGTTAGTGTCTGGTAGAAGACTCCACTGCTTATTTTCTAGGATTAATAAAAGTTGTTTGTTTCACCTTTGTTATGTTCCTTGTGTAAAGAATCTGATTTAGCCTTTACAACACTTACCTCTTTCGTACATCCTAGCACTCTTTGGCACAAAGCTTTCCAGGACACTTGACAATCCCATGTTCAGGAGAATCCTGTGCTAAGATCAGCAGTTATCATGCTGACTAGTGTTTTCTCCTGCTTTCCTTGGCTGTGCTTGTTATCAGTCCTGCAGCTGTGTGGTAAGCTGTTGGGAGCAGGAGCACTCACTCTTGCTCTATAGCAGATCATAACCCAGCATATGGAGTTCTGGTCAGGAGCTGGGATTTATGGCATTATTACTTTATGAGGATGGCAGAAAATTCTGACCTTGTGATAGAAGAAAGGTCGTTATTTTTCTTCATAAGTAAGAGTCAGCAAAGCTCTTTGGCTTTGTGCAAGGTGTCATAATGGGAAATGTTAAGCTCCCTTTGAGGAGAGCTGCTAAGAAGCCTTGGCTGGCTAGTCCAGTCAGGTGACTTCAAGTGGCTTTTCAAGGACTGTTTGTGCCTACGCAGAGGTACTCATGGTTAGCAAGTATTAAATAAAGTCCTGTAAGTACTAGCATGTATGATTTCTATGTCTGCACTTGTTTTTTCCTGTATAGATTTCTTCGGAAGTACAGAATCCATTCTTATACTGTCATCTTGGCAAAACAGCTCATCCTGTTAGTCTGGAAGCTGGAAAATATGATATAAAGAAGTCTTGCATGCTAGAAGTCTTGGAACTAGTGGCAGCCAAAGAGAGTGTGGTCCTACATAGCTCTAATAACCTTTCCTGGAGCTGTATGTAGAGAACACATGGTTGGTCAGACGTGTCAGACGTGCTGGTGTCTCCATCGCAACTAGTATAAATCCCTTAATAATACATGTAATCAGACTTGGACGTGGGTTAGTTAGCTTTCTTGAACACTGCCATTCTCTGTTGCCTGCTTTCTCCTTAGCTCCTTGGATAATGCTTTAAAAGAGAGCAGGCAGCTCAGTGTAGTGAGAGCATGTCTTGCAACACAGCCACACTGGTTTTGACTCCCAAGTCCTGAAGGGAAAGTTTTTAAAGACAAACATTGGGATTGTAAATTTATTTAGTTTATGATACTTTAAAATCATAGATTTGATAGAGATACTGCTTTTCCTTTCTCTTCTGGGAGTCCCTCTTCTGAAAGTAGAAGTCTAGCCCTGTCTTTTTGTTTGTTTTCATTAAATCACAGTAGGTTTTTTTCCTTGCTAACATCCCTCCTCTGTTCCACTAGTCTCAAACTGCCTGTCCTCAGAGTTGCTTTGATTTTACATGGATATGTTAATCAGACCAGTTGTGCTTAATTTGGGTTTGCTTTTGAGGTTTGAATTTCTTTGTCTTGAAGGATTTAATTTTTTTTTGCCTGGTATCCTGTCTGGTTTTAGCTGCATTTCTTGATATGCTAAAGTTATTATATGAAAGGAAATATATTTTTTTAAAAGCAAGTCTTAAAGTATTTTGTGAACTTTGACTATTCTCTTAGTTATGTCTTAAAGCGTTTTTGTGAGATCAGGAAATGTAGTGCCTGAATGGCTGCCTGGAATGGATAAAGCACGTTCCAAGAAAAGGAAATAAAATTAAAATGACTTGGAATCAGTAGCTCACTAAAGCCCAATAGCTAAGTGGCCTGGTGTGTCACCAGGCCAAAGTTGGAGTAGCTTTGAGTTTCAGTTCATACAGTGTACTGTCTTTTAAAGTAGGAGCTGTCTTGCCAGGTTCTTTCTCTGATCTTGCCTCCCATGTTTCTGAATAAGGAAATTTGCAATCTTGCACCATTCTGCCATTTATTTTCTTGATTTGTGACATGGTGTCCGTTCACCTGCCTGACACACTTGGTGTGCCTTTTTCGTATGAATTATTGCACCAGTCCAGTTAATTAGAAGAGTAAATAATTTTTTGCATATTGTATTTCACTAATTTTTAAACTGTCCTCAAGCAACATAGAAGTTAGGATGTATTGAGTGGCTTTGTAAAGAATTAAAATGCATGTGCAAGCTCTAAGAAATGAGCAAGTAGGCTTGTGCAGGAAATAACCAAATACACAGTAACCACATATTTTATGAAAATCATACTATATTAGAGCACTTCTAATTTTCTATTCCAGAAATCAAATAAAACTTTAGTAACATTCTGAACATTACTTTTATCAGACTAGCACAGGAAAATTAAGGAGAGAGATCCATTTTCATTTGGGATATTGCAGTTCTCTGCTATTTAGATGAAACAAAGTAAATAAGGATAAGGGGGTAGCATTCCAATATACAAATTTAGTATATTCAGATTTTATCCAATCCTGTTCTCTCTTCATTAATTGCTAAACCAAAGCTGTGAAATATTCAAGGAGCAGAAAGAGTAAAGACAAGTACAGTTATACATACCTAGATGAATAAAATTGGAGTGTAAGGTTATCTGGTTTTGTTTTTTTGTTTTAATAACATGCTACTGACAGTTGTTAACAAAAATAAATAAAATTGTGATATTTCTATTACTTGAATCTGATTGGATCCCAGGTTTGAATCTTACTCAATTAAGTGATAAAATGTCATGCTGTATGCAAAACTAGCTCCTAATCTGATGGTGGTTCTAAGTGGGCTTTCCAAATTCCCTTAAAAGTTGCAGCAAAATGTTTTCTCTGTAGATTTTACTATATAATTTATTATGTGCTTCCTATCTTTACATTTATAAAAAATTCAGCAAGCTCTTAAATGGTCACTGAGTTATGTATGAGAATAATGTATAACTCCAGCAAAATTGGTACAAAGAAGGCTTAGTCTTTTGACATGCAAATGATCACAAGAAAGCAGATTTTTTAGTTTGGATGTCCTCTGTATTTTGTGATTCAGGCAGCTATTGAGTCTCTGGAGTTTCAAGAAGAAACAAAAGAAGAATCTGATGAAGAAGAGGATGATGATGAAGAGTCTGGACGATTACGTTTCAAAACTGAACGGAAAGAAGGAACAATAATTAGACTCTCAGATGTGACAAGAGAAAGAAGAAACATTCCAGAAACTTTGGGTAAGCTTTTGTGTCAATGGACTATTTTGAAGAGCTATAATAAAAGAAAGTAAAAAACATGCTTGCTAAAACTTTTCTAGAAGAGTTTAATGGCAAAAGGTAGAATGGGCACCTTTTAACTTAGCCTGGCCTGCATCCTGGTGTCCCAAGCCATATGTGGTCTGTTGTAGTATGTGTAGTGTCTGTCTTCTTGGGAAGAATGTTTAGGCATATGTTGTGAAAACCAGCGTGATGTTTGTTCATTGAGACTTCTGTGATGTCTTTAAAAGATGTCATGTTTTCAAGCAGCAACTGTCTGATCTGTGCTTCACTATGTAATGTGGTGAAGCACATTTGAAGGAGTTCCTTTGGACTTTGATCCTTGGAAGATTTTCCCTTGAAAACACAAAACTTGTTACTTGTGGTCAGCTGTGAAATAGCTGCATGTTTGCTGTCTTCCACTAGGAACATAGCACACTTACAAGCCTGTCGTGTTCCTACACTTGGATTGGCCTAGTGAAGTTTTTTAACTTACTTGAGAGTGTGTTAGAAAAAGATGGGAACTCCTGTTTTCTGCGTTCAGGTTTTCTGAAGTGAAACAATCTGGATCTCTTGCACCACCTTGATTGTTTAGGTAGTGGCTGAAAGGGTGTATTTTCCTCATATTTGAGTAGCATAATAAATGTTTCTAGGAACGCTGCTTTGTGTAGCTGATGAATTTGCTACTGCTAGTTCAGAAGAAACAGGATTTGCCACTTTCTTGCAGCTGCTGTGTTTATAAATATAATCACATTGTTTTATGGTTTTGAGAAAGAATTTCAAGACCTCTTGTGTGTCCTGAGTATTCAAGTATCTGATACTTCTGGTTTTTAAAATTCTCTGGCATGTGCCTACACTACTGGGGATAGATAGGTGTATTGCGTCTTCATGCTGGCCTTACGGTGGTGGTAATAATAAGTAATAATAACAGTCAAATTAAAAAGGTGATATTAGGGAGATGGGCATATATTAAGTCTTGCTTTCAGAAAGATGTAGCACTCTCATAGTTCTACTACTAGGCCAAAACAGTTCAAACTAAGGAGGAAGAGCTCTGATCTTTTCAAGAGAATCGAGATACGCAAGAGGGATGAATAGTAATGAAGGCAAATTGTCAGATACTGTTGGCTAATTGTCAGATACCACTGGGAGAAGATGTATTTTTTGATGATACTTCAAGTTTTCCTAGACTGTAGGGATGGATTCTTCACACAACATTGCTTTAAGATGGGTGCCATGCGGTGTGAACTTTGAAGCTGGATGCTTCTGCTTTCTTTGCAGACAAGTCAGTGTCTTTGAGACAACAGGGTATTTCTGAATTTTGGAGCACGTACCTAGATTGCTGGAACTCGGCGTGATGAAATTTTCCTCTTACCTTAAAAGTCTTGCTTTGCAAAGGATGCTAGTTCTGAGGATTTTTCTTGAGTTGCATAGTCTATTTCTTTTATTTGGTTGCAAGGAATATGAGTTTTTACGATGCATGGAAAAATTGAGAAGCATTAATTCTGTAACAAAGGTGTTGTGGCTTGTTAGTGAGCAGCAAGGAGTCAGCTGCAGAGGCTGAACCAGACTTTCACAGTGGCATTCAAGTAGGCCATGTCGTACTGTGAGAGATGTCGGTGCATGACTTTGAGTTAAGAGCTTTCTCATCTGTTGTCAGTGTTTAGCAAATAGCTCCTCTTACTTGCAATTTCAGGCAAAGTATGCATTAAGGGACTTTACTCAGCATTGCTTTGATAATACGGAGTTGAGTCTGATTAGAATAAGACTGAAGGGAATCTATATGGGCAAGGGACATTTTAGCTGAGGTTCATTCCAAATGTGTTTTCAACTGTAAGACCATATTTTTACACACCACATGCAGACAAGATTTCATTTATACAAAAGGTGCAGGTGGCTTTACAAAACAATATTTTAAAATGAAGAGTGTACTGGGCTTCCTGTGTCTGCACATAATGGCAGGTATTTTTGTGTCTAGAGGTTTACTCTATAGTTTAATGTAAGGATAAGACCAGTGAGGAAAGAACTGTAGTGGAGCTTTATGATTAAAGTGATTTGAATTAGACTTACTTTATGTGTAAGTGATTTGGGATGTAGCTCTTGAGATATAAGGAAAAGGTGATGCAAATTTGGATAAAGAGCATTTTTTGAAATTAAACTTCAGCAAAAATACAGTCTTGCTGTTTTGAAATGGTTTCTTTTCATTCTAGTTTATCATGTTAATTTGTTGATAGACACCAAGTAATTGACCATGTGATGGGAAGTTAAATAGCAAAAAAAGTTTGCATGTAAATATCTGCCTGCTTTTGAGATTATAGAGCAGATTTTTACAGATGCTACTGGTTTAAAAATGTAACTTCATTGCAGAGCTACATCTCCTTGCTTTAAAATCTGAACATACTTGAGAAAACACTTAAAGAGGAATTAACATTTCAGTTGAAGTTACAAACGTAATTTCCATCCTGTCACATTTTGGTGACCTTTTGTGACAGCTTGTCTCTATTGGAGGAGTGCATTCTTACTTGCTGATTAAAAATGTCATTTGAAACCATTTTATTACCAGCAATAGTGAAATTAATCTTGACACTTAGAGACACTAGAAAAATAATTGCTGATTCACTGCATTAACTGTGTGTGTGAGAACTGTGCAGTCAAGATGAGAATTAAGTGTGTGCTGTATATGTAAGTTATGTAAAAATAGAGTAGTCTTATAAACGTAACTCAGATCCTTCCTAAACCTTTGTTTTAATCCAAGATAATGTAAGTAGGGGGGTTGAAAAGTTTAAAAGAGTGATATTGTAGGACAACTATGCAAATGATATCTAGAGATACCGAGCTTGTAATGTTTGAGAAAGGTGATTCTGCCCCTCTGCTGTGGTGAGACCCCACCTGGAATACTGTGTACAGTTCTGGTGCCCGCAGCACAAGAAAGATACAGACCTGTTGGAAAGGGTCTGGAGAAGGGCCACCAAAATGATTAAAGGCCTGGAGCACCTCTGCTGTGAAGACAGGCTGAGATAGTTGGGGCTGTTCAGCCTAGAGAAGAGAAGGCTCCGCGGAGACATTATAGCACCTTCTAGTACGTGAAAGGGGCCTACAGGAAAGCTGGGGAGGGGCTTTTCATCAGAGAGGGTAGTGACAGGACAAGGGGTAATGGTTTTAAACTGAGAGAGGGCAGACTTAGGTCAGATATTAGGAAGAAATTCTTCACTCTTAAGGGTGATGAGTAACTGGAGTGGGTTGCCCAGGGAGGTTGTTGATGCCCCATCCCTGGAGGTTTTTAAGGCCAGGTTGGATGACGTTTTGTACAAGGGTGGTAGGGTTCCCTGCTCATGGCAGGGCGATTGGAACTTGATCTTTAAGGTCCCTTCCAACCTTAATGATTCTGTGATAGTTGCTGCTTGAATTCAGGAGGGGTTCTGTTTTGGTTGGGATATTTTTCCAAGGTCAGTGTTAGACACAGTTTCACTTTTCTGGCTGAAAAAATGAAGAGGTGGGCTATGCCTTTTAAGATTTAGCGTTTAAAATTCTAGAACTTTTGTGTAGAGCAAGTAGGAAAACAATTTACTAGTTTTCATTGTAAAGATAGTGAAAAGTACCTGCATGTCAAGGATTCTGTGGACTGACTATGCGGAGAATCCTGTTGTCCCTTTCCCAAGCTTAAATAACAGATCTCACTGAAGTAATTGTATTTGGAGCAGCCCATTCTTTCTTCTTTAATTTCATTGAAAGGTACTTTACACCTGCAGCATGCTCAGGATGCCCTGCAGGATTTGGATCCTCTCTGGTGAAAGGGAGGAGAGCTCTTGCTTTGAAATGTAGTGGCACCATTTGTATGTATCTTAGTCTGGCTTTCCTGCAGACCAACTAAAAGCCATGATAGCCCTTTCACAGTTTCAAGTCTGTGAAGGAACTGACCATACTGCTGGTGTGATCAGGAAGAAGACTTCAAATCAAAGTTCAAATCCCCATAAATATTGAGTAGTTGCATACTAGAAAAATGCTTCCATTACTAGAAGGTCCTCCTTTGGAACAGGCTAATGTGCAAGACAATCTGGAGGATAAGATCTCTTTATAAGGAAAATTCAACATCTCCTTTTACTGTAAAGTTTACTAGGGGTTTCATTATACTGCCTGACATCTCTGCAGATAATTGAGATGTTTTTAAAGATAACACAGATGTGAGAGGAGCCATGGTCTCCTCTTAACAGCATAAGGCAAACTTCAGTAGCATTTAATAAAAAACACATTTGTTTCATTTACCTGCTTCTTTTTGCCTGTGCAACAGACACAATATCTGCATGCTTTTTTCTTCTAAAGATGTCTTTAATGAAATGTTAACATGCCACCTAAAGGAGATGAAAATGCCTGCAAATATTATGCTAGTTACAGAGATGCTTCTGCAGTTCTAGAGGTGTTTTCTTAGTGATATTTTCCATCTTTTCAGCATGAAGCTAAAATATTTCTTTCTCCATCTGTCTCTCATAACAGAACTTTCTGCAGAAGCCAAAGCAGCATTACTTGAATTTGAAGAGAGAGAAAGGCAGCTTAAACAGGGACGGTATGGCTCGAGGAGAGGAGGTCGAAGAGGAGGATCTGTTATGTGCCATGGAATGGGAGAACAAAGGAGAGACAATAATGATAGGGGAAGAATGAAGGATCACAGGCCTGCGTTGCTGCCAAACCAGCCGTCGACAATGGTACCTTTTAATCCTTAGTATTCTTTGAATGTACACTCAGGAAATTATGGTGAAGTGCATTCCAAATTTATAAAGGTTTAACATACGCTTTTTGCTCTTTTAGAGTGCTGTTAGGCAAGATGGGCATTATGTAATGTGATTGTGAAAGTATGTCCCTCAACTTTAGGAATCTCAAGGCCTCCAACTGAAGAGTGGTAGTTGACTCATACTACACAATCAGGCTTACCAACTGGTTTGCATAAGGACAGAGGAAGAAGCTGATTCCTCTGCAAAGTCCTCTACATGCGACATGCAACCATGTTCAGTCATACATTACTAATAGTAATTTAGTTAAAACAATAGGATTCTGTAAAATATTTTTTGGCTTTTGTCAAAACTAATGTTTTTGCTGATCCTTCTAAGATAATCTATTTATATACCTGCCACACTACTGTGGAGGCAAATAAGACCATAGATAATCAGCACTTAATAAACCAGTATGTTGGGACTTCAGATGAAATTTAGGTTTGTTACTCTTTTTTCCCCACTGTGCTTTGTATCACAAACTAGTAAATGTTACTTGTTTTCCATTAAAGAAAAAAAGCCCTAGCAAGTGTTTGATCGAGAGGTTGCCCACAAGTATTTTTCTTAACTGTCATCAAATGTACTGGAAGCTGAGATTGTAGAACAAAGCTTGTGTATGTCTTTGCAGGACAAGGTCATCTGTATTAAGCAAAGGGGATTTTTTCCAGCAGCAGTAGCTGTAGGTGCTGAGCACTAGCAGGAGTCGGTGAATGTCTCAGCAGTTGAGAGCCCTGTACTAGGATATTTCATGCTTTTAAAACAGCGAAGGTGGAACAATTTATTTTCTGTATTGCTGCAGTCTTTGCTAGTTATTTTGATCTTAAATGTTTTAAACAGTGCTCATCACATTATCTTTTTGTGCATATTCTGTAGCTGCTTTTGCTTTATATATATGGCTGCTGAAAAAAATGTGTCAGATCTTTGTTACTAAAAGGTTGCCTGTTTGGGACTTTGCTTGAACTACCATTTGGGTGTTACTGGGGTAGGACTGATACTTTGTGAGTTCAGAAGCAGGAGAATGTCTCTGAAGAGAAAAAATACACTTTTTATTATTATAGCTGCTCTCGGCCATTTGTGTTAGAGTGGGTTGACCAGCAAGAGACTTTTCTGTGGTAGGAAAGGTACCTCTAAAAGGTATATTTAGTTTTTTTTCTTCAGGCAGTGTGGGTAGGTGGGCTGCACTGATATCTTAAGAATCTGGCTTACCTAGCATTAGTGACAAAAGTAAAAATACAAGATGTTTTCTCAGAGAGGCTCTTCTATATGTAAGAAAAAGTTAGTGAATTTGTTTTGATACTAGGACTCAGATTTCTAGCAATCATCGCATATACCTTATTGCAGTTGATGTAGAACTCTACATATGAAACTAGAGGATTTCACTGTTAAAAATAAGTGAATTAATGTCTGTGTTCCCAGTGTGCTTCCTTGGTCTTTGCCATCCTCTACTTCACATGGATGTCTTTGAGTGTTACTTGGCTTTCCTGTGCTGATTTCCTGTTTCTTAATCATTCAAGTTGATGATACGGGAAATAAGTTTTTCTGTTAGTATTTGACCTTAATTGTTCTCCAAAGGTGTGTGGTTTTGTGCTGGTTTATGTCAAGATATTTTAATGTTAAAGCCTATTGACTTTATTCTTTTGTCTGACTTTAGACTCATTCACAGAGGTTAATTCCAACACACCAGCAACCTGTTAGGAGTCTGTTCCAGCAGCACCAACAGCAGCAGCAGCACCACCAGCAGCAGCAACAGCAGCAACAACAACAGCAGCAGCAGCAGCAACAGTTACAATCTCTGCTTCCTTTACAGCATCAGCATCATTCTTCTCCTCCTCCAGGGCTACATATGCCCCCTCAGATAGAAACGCCTAGAATAATGATGACTCCACCTCCTGTGACACCTCAACAACCGAAGAACATACACATAAATCCTCATTTCAAGGGGACAGTAGTGACACCTGTTCAAGGTGAGCTCTGAACACCTTCCCAGTCATGTGAGTGTGACTCATCTTTTGCCAGGGATGCAACAGTTTGTTTCTCATTTAATGAAAAAGTGTTTCAGGCTGTTTATTTTTCCTTAAGCTTGAAACAGATGTTTTGCCTAAAGTAAGACATAATATGGGACTGTGGCCAGCTGAAATAGCAAAGCCTTTTCAACTTCTTTATCATCTTTGTTGCTCTACTGTGAAGCCTGCGAGCAGCAGTAACAGTGGAAACTGAGAAGAGAATGTGCTTTTTGACAGTAGCAAATGTCAGTTTTCAAAACTAGGTAAGAACTGCTTTTATGATTTCCTACACCATTCCAGCTTCAGCCGAGCATTCACAGGATGACCACCTGCTTGTTTCAGTGAGAGTACACTGAGGCACTTCTTGCACTGTAATTGCTCTGTGAAAGGTACCAGCTGCTGTCCTTACTTGACAAAGTATGTTTCTTCAGTTCTCCTTTTAGTCCCACATTTGTGATTGTTTTATTCAGACCCTGCAAGTATACTTTTTCTGTAACTTAGCACAAGCACTCTTTGGGCTGTACTTTTCCAGGCAGCTGTCAGCAGAGCTGTTAACATTACTACTTATTTGGGAAGTGTTTAATCCCTAAGAAGATTTTAAAAAGAGTCAACTGTATATCTATGATTTGTTGTTCTGTTGGGACTAAACAAAGTAAAGCAATACATACATATTTGTATGTATTTACTGTTAGGTTTTCTATATTACCCCTCCTTCAAATAAGCAGAACTCCAAGCCAGTGCTATCTCTGCTTCATTTCTTTGACCAAAGAAAGGTGGGAATTTGGAAGGGTAGGATTTCTCCAGTTGATACAAATCCATTAGGCTTCCCAGAGGTGGCTTCATAGTAGCTGCATTGTAGAGATTATTTCACTTTTTTCTGTCTAATAGTATTAGTGCTTCCCACCAAATTATGCATCAGGACAGATTATGTGGAAGCAGTCCAAAAGGTCCTTCACTCTTGGATTTATGCCTTCTGGGCATTTTCCTAACATTTGCAAAGCAACAGTTCTCATTTTGTGAGAAGCAAAAATTATTTTCAGACTATTTTAGATGCCTCTCTGCTCTCCTCATGAAACAGTCAACAGATCTTTTGCATCTAAGTGAACAAGTTTCCTCCTAATGCCAGCAGTGACTACTGAGATTTTTGCTTTTGCCTAACATCAGAAGTATGCCAGTGTATCTTTTTTCCTTTTATCTGAGGTGTTTTTTTAATGTTATCAGCACTAGAATCTGTGGCACTGTATTTCAGGGGTGTTGCTTTATTTTAAGCATAGTTTGTTTTTTTTCTGTCTTCACTTGCAGATCCTAATTTTAAAAAAGATGTGAACCTCCTGCATGTTAGGGGATATTCTAGGATGTTAGGATTCATAGTATTTTTCTTTTTTTTAGATCATATATCTGCTGACTTTGTGTGCACATTAATTCCTTAACTGTTAAAAGATGACCTGTCCTCTCTGAACGAGCAGCTCTGGAGAATGAGTGATGTATTTTTGAATGGTCTAAGACCTAGGTTTCAGTGAGGAAGAACTTTGCTATGTGTATTGATAGCAACTGACTCATATGAAATACCTTTGTGTCATCCATTTTGCTGAAGGAATCCTCAGCAAGACTACTACATTTCTAATAGCTATGCAGCATACTATTAAATGCCATCTTGTAATACTATAGAAAATTAATCTTCTTGATTAGAGAACATGTATGGGAAGCTTAGTCTTCTGTAGTGGCTGAGAGTAGTGGCCATCTCAATCTCTTAGTCTGCAGCAGTACAGTGCATTTGCATACCTAAGTAAAATGTGTAGGAAATTGGTAGTCATCTTCAGGGAAGATGAACACAATTCTAAAATATTCAGTGGCATTAGCCTGCAAAGATGAATTTTTAAACCATCTCTGCAGGAAAATGGTAGACAGAAATTCCAGTGTAGGGAGAGCTATCCTAAATTTCCTCTTAAAAACGTCCTCCTCAGTTTTAATCAATTTGCTTGAGGCCCCAATAGACAGAGACTGGTAGTTTCAGCATTAGTATGTATTTCACATGCAGCCTCATTTATTTCAGGGTAACAGGAAGTGAGAAAGATCAAATTGACTTCATCATGATGTCCTGCCCCTTCCTGGCTGAATAAGTTTCCAGATACATGAGGATTTTTACACATTGGAGAATTCAGTAGTTAGATCCAAAGTTTATTTGGATTCTGTTGAAAATGTGATAGCTAGAAGGCAAAAATGCCATGTCTGGAAGTGCATGATATGCACACTTGGGTTCTGGTTATTTTAATGGTGTGCTGTCATGTTTTAATGTAGGCTGGCATTTTCGTTCCTCTCTAATTTTATGGCAGGATTAAGCTCACATACTTCTAATTGTCAGCACCAGGGACACTTTTTCTAACTGCAGATTGTAGAAATATCCTTTCTCATCATCTTTTTGGCTTGAGTTAGTCTTGAAATGCATTGAGTGTATCAGTATTTCTAAAATATAACAATTTACAGGAGGTTTGAGTCTAAAATTTTCTGTGAATAGAATAGACTGTATAAGAGCTCTAGTAGTAGCCAACTACTTCATCCTGAAAGTGAGTTGAAGCACTTGTGAAGAATCCTATCATTAGCTTCTTTCTTTGTCTCAAAGGCAAATTGCTTAACAGTGGTCACTGTCTCCCTGCCCAGCCTTGAATTTTGTTTCAGAAAACCAATGACTTTCAAGTCAGTGTTGTTCAAACAAATATCTGCTATTTTTAGTCTTTGAAGCATCATGAATTATTAAGGATGACTCAGTCTATCAAACCCCCTAGAAAGGTTATGTGAGCCTCTGCACATACCTGCAACAGATTCTGTTCAGTTGGCATTCAGCTCTGCCTTTTGTGCCATTGGAATCATAGAATCATGGAATTGTTTATGTTGGAAAAAACCTTTTAAGATCATCCAGTCCATCCATTAACAGCTTCCTCTCTTGTTTTTGTCCTATTCTGTAAATTAGCTCTGAGTTGTAAGCAGTAACTTTTGGCTGAATGCATGTCCAAACCTGAATATAATAATTAACAAATAGTAGGGGATTGTACATAGATGTGCTATGAAATACCAATTCAGCCTGTAATACAGGTGTTGAGTTTTTTTCCCCTTCATGTTTATACCACAAATATAACTGTTTCAGGTTGTGCATCTGAACAAATAACTGTGCCAAAAAGTACCACAAATAACTTGTGCTGCCAAAATTGACATGAACTAGTGGGCAGTTTATGGCAGTTTGCTAGATTACTATGCCACTTACCTTTTAAAAACTCTTTGGTGTCTTGTGAAACATTACATTACAATTCTAAATAATCAATAGGAGAATTGCTTCTTCATCTTTTCAGGTACAGCTTTGCAATTTACAGCCAAAACCAATTTAATCCTCTTAAAATAGTGTCTTAGCAGCACGCTGAGTATTATTTTTAAGCATACTTTCGAACCTGTGGAAGATGTGACATCAGGAAAATGAAGGCTTATTTGAGACTTTTTTGCTGCTTCAGCAAGTATCCAAGGATTGAAAGGGCACAGAGTTTGAACTACTGTCTTTCATGAGTATTAAATTGATTTGCTTAAAAAAATTATATTTTTATATGTTACTGCCAGAGGCAGCATACTGAAATAGACATGAGTGCCCTATTCAACTGACATTTCTCTACATTTCCCACCTTATGCAGTTTTTCTCAGTTCCTCTCTGACCAGTAATGCAGGAGCTATTTTAGTCATAGGTCTGTCAAGAGCACCCTGTCAATTTTTTCCAGGTGGCCATGGATGTTTGATATCGACAAATGTTCATTAGAAGCGAAGATGAGACTATTCAACTAATGTTCTCATGTAACCTGATGCAAAGTTGGCAGGCAGTCCTTCTGTGCTGAAAGACTGGCACAGTTAGCTTACCCCATCAGTCCCTGAACTAGAAAACCACAAGTACTTCACAAAACTGGGTAGAAACCACCATGCACACAAACTAAAAATAACCACTAATACATTAGTTCTTGTGCCTCAGTTACCAAGAATAAAAAACATATTTTTGTGCCATCCTACCAAACTCTTGTTCTTGGAAAATGCACCCGACTTCTCCCTTAACCCAGCTGCATTTCTTAGCATCTTTTCTGCTCTGAAGTGTAATACAGTAATTGTGTACAAAACTGATGTTAAACTCAGTGTGGGAAATGTTTTCCTGTAATTTTCAGAAATGCTGAAAAGAAATTGAAGAAAATAACCTTACTAAAAGTTTTCAGTAGATGAGCAAATGCCTTCAGTGCTGTTCAAAATGTCTAATTTAACTTCTCTAGACCATATTTGTATTTTAACCAGTTGGACAAGTCAGGAAGAAGAACTGCACTGCAAAATGGGAAGTCTTTCCTTACACTTTGTAGTGGGGATTCAAATCAAGTCCCCAAGGTCATCCTGCAGTGGATACTTTATGCATTACACCATAATACTAAGTGAATGTTTTGGGAAATGTTTTTTTTATGTGACTAATCTTTTGAAATGCAGTTGTGTAGCTAAGTCATCCAGGTTAATCCCCCCTGAAATGATAATTTTAGAAGTTATTTTTCAGGAAAAAGGGTCTCCTAATTCTTGTTGTCTCCTTATGAAATAGCAATCTTTCATCTGTGATCAGCAGTTCTGTGATCACACAAACTGTGATCACAGTTGCATATACAGAATGGTGGCAAGGCCAGGTTAAGTAGTTTTTGTTTGCTGTTAATTGCCAATGTCTGCCTCATTTTACCCACTCGTGAACAGTGATAGAGCCTCTCATGCTTGTTGTGAGAGGTTGGTGGTGAGACTGGGAGATACCTAGGAAATCTTGAGGGGTGTGAAGTTGAAAAGGCAAATTAATCATGTATCCTTCTATTTAAAACATGAAATTACCAGTGGAGTCTCTGTCAGCTTTGTCTAAGGGACATTTTTGGCTGAATAAGTATTCTGGTTTTCCTTTCTGCAGCAAGGAACAATTTAATTCTGGAAAATACAGAATTAAATTATGTAAATTAACTAGCAGAATCCTAATTGCCCTGTTGCATGTTGTAGGGGAGGGAATGGTTACTTAAAGTTAATTGTAGGAACTGTGATGTGAGAGGGTGAAGGTAGCAGATTTTAATGATGGCTTCTCATTGCAACTGCTTTTGGAAATAACAGCAACAACTGTTAGGTAAAACAAATGGTGTTAAAAGGTGCTTCTTGTTTCAGTGCCCTTGCTGCCAGTTCCAGCCCAGCCAAGACCTGCAGTAGGACCCCAGAGATTTCCTGTGAGTAGCAGCTGTTTCTTCTTCTCTGATATGGATAAGCATACATTTGCAAGGAAATATTAATATAGCAAATAAAAGCTGTTCTAGTGAAATATAATTTTAAGGATTTGTAAATATTGACAATACACTCTGCAGTTGAAAATGTTTGTTAAAAGCTTAAGGTCAATGGATTTTTGAGAGTAGAATTAATTCTGTTTAACTGTAAAATTGTTGAACCAGTCTCTCCAGTGGGAGAGGTATGAATGCATCTTGTCTTAAGGAATATAGGCTTCATTTTATTACTTGACTCCTTCTGTATAAATAGAATCCTTATTTTATTTGATATAATAAAAGGCCATTTGAAATAATCCCTAAGCTTAAAAAGCAGTAATATGTATTTATTGTAAAAATTGGCAATCATTTTTGTAATTACTTCAGGAATTTAAATATCCTCATGTTTTTTTATATAAAAAGTGAGAAGGGCATTGCATGACCTTACTTTCTTTTCTGTTTCTAACTTCTAAAACAAACGAGGCACTTAGCTGCTTCACTAAACTAATTTAATTTTTTTAATACTGTGAATGGAGAGATTAAATGCTTCCAGTCCTTTTTTCATCCATTCCAATTTTTCTGTCCTAAATTTTTAGTTCAACTGGTTTGCCAAGTATCGCAATAGTAAAAGAAAAAAGTTTGTGCAATATTTCCTTAAATATTTTCAGAAAAAGGCCTGCCTATTATGTTTCCCAAACATATAAACCACACAGAATTATCCTGTTAATATGTGCAGTGTTGAAGAAGGAAAGTAGATGTTTGTGAAGTATCACACAGTAAATTAATTGCATAGAAATCAGATGTATTTGAAATAAACAGATTTCAGAAACCTGCTGTGACTTTTGATTGCCATGTGCATACCTAGTTGTTCTGGCTGCAGAATACTTTCCATAAAGGGCATCTGTATGGCTGTGGAATTGTGTTGTCTATGTTCTGTACAGTAACTGAGTTTTTAGATGGCCATATTTTTTTCTGAGAAGTATAAAAAGGTTAAGCAGTAAAACAACAGTTTAAGTACATTCATGTTGCATAATTTTATCATCAACACCTTAAGCAGAGATATTTTTTTGTTTAAAAATACTGCAGTTTTCAGAGGAAATAGTTTACTTCAGCAGCCTGTGATATTATGTGGAGACCTTATTAACATTTTTAAAGTAATGCTAATTGTTTTTTATAAAAGCAAGCATCTTGCATTTTTTTTTTTCTTTTGACAATTGCTTTGCCAATAAACACAATTTGGGATGTAGAAGAAATTGGAGGACTAGGAGTATTTGTAAAGTCATTGTAATTGACATCTTTGAAGTGTGTTTACATCCATGTAGAAAAATTGGAAATTAATTTTTTTAAAATTGACTGTGAAATTAGATTTTAATTCTTTCCACTTTTGGCTTTGCAAGTTGAGACATGCTGCAAATCTAGCTAATCTTGATATGCAACAGTTTTTGAAGGGAAGTAAAATAGATGTAGCATTTTTGGTAGGACTCTTGCTTCTTTTGCCTGAAGAAAAATACTTGACTGCTTGCTGCCTTTTTATGTAAACAGTGCACTAGCAAAAAGTCACTAATTCTTATTTCATGGAGAGGAGGGGGAGGGGTAGCTTATGAGGATCCAGTACGGTGGTCAGGTCACCTTGAGTGTTTTGAGTTTCTTTTATTCCCTTGGCTATAGAGCTGGGCAAAGAGGAACCTAATGAGACTCAACAAGAGCAAATGCAGAGTCCTGTACCTGGAAGGGAACAACAAAATGCACCAGTACAGGCGAGGAGGTGACCTGCTAGAGGACAGCTCTGTGGAGAAGGACCTTGGAGTCCTGGTAGACAACAAGTTATCCATGGGACAATGTGCCCTTGTGGCCAAGAAGGCCAATGGTATCTTGGGGTGCATTAAGAGGAGTATCTCCAGCAGATTGAGGGAGGTTCTACTTGGCCCTGGTGAGACCTCACTTGGAGTATTGTGTCCAGTCCTGGGCTTCTCAGTTCAAGAGGGACAGGGATCTACTTGAGAGAGTCCAGTGGAGGGCTACAAGGATGATTAAGGGACTGGAACACCTGCCTTATGAAGAAAAGCTGAGAGACCTGGGGCTTTTCAGTCTAGAGAGAAGACTGAGGGGAATCTAATTAATGCCTATAAATACATGAGGGCTGGGCGTCAAGAAGGCAGGGACAGCCTCTTTTCACTTGTGCCCTGTGATAGGACGAGGCATAATGGATTCCAGTGTGAGCACAGGAAGTTCCACCTCAACGTAAGGAAGAACTTCTTTACTGTGAGGGTTACAGAGCATTGGAACAGGCTCCCAAGAGAGGTTGTGGTGTCTACTTCTTTGGAGACTTTCCAGGCTTGTCTGGGTGCCTGTCTGAGATCTGCCCTAGTTTTCTTGGTCCTGCTCTGGCAGGAGGTTTGGACTCTTCGAAGGTCCTGTCCAACCTCAAATATTACGTGATTCTACTTCAGCTAGTAACCTGCTGTATGGCACTGAGAAAGTTACTTACTCTTTCCATTACTCACTGAGCCATGTGTATCATACAGAGTTCCCTTATGAAGTACTTCATAAATTTTGCATAGGTTATCAGTCATACTAGGATTAGGAAATAAGTGTCGCTGTGTACATATCTCATGTTTGTTTTATTAAATGTAGTGTTTTAGCTCTTGAGCTGAAGTCAAATTTACTTTGACTTGAATGTTTTATCTTGCAGAACTACCTTCTTTTGCTGTTACATGTCAGCTGCCTTTGTGCCATTATAATTCACTTGTTTATGTATAGATGTTGACTTACAGCAGTGGTTTGACAACTTTGCTGACAAGCCATTTGAAGAAGATCAAAGAAGTATTCCAGACTATAATTCATTCATCCTTTTCCTCATTGTAGAAAGTATCTCTGGATGTGTAATAACTCAAAATTTAGCCTTGTTTTTAGGATTGCCAAATCAAAGGATAATAGTCAACTGGTATTTCTAGTTGCCTTGTTTTTAAAAAAACAGGAGTGGGTGGGATGGGTAGTTAAGTATTTGTAACCTGCTTTCTCCTTTAACTTAGAATGGGATGGTTTATTTTGATTGAATATGGCAGAGGTGGAAACATTAAGGCTAATGAAATTCTTGTAAGGGAGATACCTAAAAGGGGTTAGTGCTATAACTGAAGGAAAAATTGCCTCCTCTCTTATCTAGGAGAGAAATCCCTCAGCACAGGGAGCCTGCATGTGCCCTGAGCATGGCAAGAGCTTCAATCAGAGCTAATCAATTGCAAGTCATAAATCCATTGGAAACCAGGTGTTACTAATTTAAGGCTAATGAAGTGAGTTGTAATCATGTAATGGTTAATTCTTACAACCTTCTGCAGAAGGATGTAATCAAAGAGTTGAACAAAGTTGTAATGAGCATGTTAGCATATTGGTGTGTTTAAATTATAAGCTATAAAGTAGTACTAGATCAGGGTGATGTTGTTTAGGATTGAACCTGTTTGGAGTTGGAATTGATTAAATTCACTTAACCTTGAATCTGAATTTTAGTATTTCAAGGTTGGGCTCATTGTCTAGTTACTTCCTTCTTAAAACTCAACTCCAGAAATGTTTAGAGAGGAAGTTTGAGAAAGGACATAATGGAATTAATCTACTCAAGTAGAGTTATTTTGACATTTACAGTAATCTTCAATCAAACAAAGAAGTTGTCTGTCTCTTATTCTGTAAGCAAGATGACTTAGTGAAAATAATGTTTGAAAGCAATATTTAACTGGTTATGACTGAATAAATGGTGGATCGATGTTACAGCGAGTTAAAGACCTGAGTTGCACAAATGCCTCTATGCTGTCTGAACTGCACAGGTGGCTGTGGTTGATAGTAACCCAATCTTCAAGCTTAGTCGATGCTAATATTTTCCCAGGTATTTGAATTAACCTGGAACTGTGCAAGCACGGCTGTGTGTTTTCTTTAAACTGTTTAAACAGATTAAGCTAACCTCTTTGGCAGAGTCCTTCTGAAGGTCTTGCTTAATCATCTGCCTCTGCTTGAAAGTGGTTAAGATACCTTTTTCTGAGTTCCTGTCTCAGTGTCACAGTTAGTACTTCATGAATAATTAAGTCTACTTTGGGAACTGGTCCATTTAAAGGAAGGTGACAGAAGATTTCCTTCACAGACTAGTTGCATGGGAATCTGAACTTTTCACATGTTTTCTGACCAAATTATTACTTGTGGGTGCCCCAATGCAAGTACAGAACCTGTGGTTTCTCTTGTTACACAAGAGGGACTGTTGTGGTTCCTATACTCCAGTGTTTGTTATCTGGGCTAATTTCTCTTTCAACTGGCATTCTTTGAAGAAGGATGGGGTAAAACAAGGGAAGAAGAAACTAAATAGAAAATGGAAGAGGTATTAATAAACATTTTTTATATAGGCTGCTGCTAAATGACTGTTACAAAGGCCAGATAATTACTTAATACAAAACTAGGAGCTAGGTTGATGGACTGGATATTTTCATCATTTACGTGAGCCCACTATCACATTCAGTGTCTGAAATGTTTCAGTGTTTGCTTGCAGAAAAATCTATAAAGACTTTTGGCTTCAAACCTTATTAATTTAAAATAATGAACACTGAAAAATACTCACATGTGGTATGTATGTGTGATTTATATATATATATATTTTTTTTAAGGACATAACAAAGTGGAACAAGTATTCTAATAGCCACTTTGGGATAGAATCACAGAATGGTAGGGGTTGGAAGGGACCTTGGAAGCTCGTCTAGTCTGACCTCCCTGCCAGAGCAGGGTCCCCTAGTGTAGGGCACACAGGAACACATTCAGGTGGGTTTTGAATGTGTCAAAGAGAAGTAGATGAGAGTGAGTAGAGGAGAAGTTTTGGGAAACTAGCATAAATTCCTATTTAGCTACTGTCGTTAACCTGACATCCTGTGTGTAGTGTGAGCTGAATGGGCATTTATCCCACAAACACATTTTGTTAACTATGGTCAACTTGAGTTTCAGAGCTGAAGTTAGGAGTAGTCTGAATAGGCACAAAGCAAGATGAGGTTGAGCTCGTGTCTGCCTGACTAATTTATGCCAGGAAGGCTTTGATATTTTTAATACACAAAGCTTTTCTCTTTTGATAGTACACCTTAGTGCACTGGGTGCCTTTCAGATAACTGTTGAAGTTTGAAAAGTTGAATTGTATACCATAAATGATGTTTTATTCAGTATTAAAAAAATAAGACTTTAATAAAATGGCCTCAGGCCCTTGTGAATATTCTACATCATGTTTTTTTCAATTCCCAGGGTGTTTTGACATGATTTGTTTTTGGAACTTACCTTACAATTTCGTTTCAAAATCATTTTTATCCCAAAGAATACTTGATTTTATTTTTTTCCCTTAAGCTGCAAAAACTGTAGTCAACTTTCTATATATTCTCATTCAATGTACTTCCACTTGATCTCCAGGATATCAGGTGTTGTCTTAAATACATGGCATGAAAGGCAGTTGATTAGTTTTGATGCAGCTTTTTCACCATTTCTCAAGTCTAGTTTGAATTCTGAGTTTGTAATTTGGACATTGTTCTTAAACACTGTTTTGTGCTTGAAACTGTGAGGAGTTTTAAGCAGGTTGCCCAGTCATACCTCAGAGGTTGCTGTCCTTCAGTGCCACTTGCCTGAAACATTTCTCTTAGAAAAGTAGTTTCTGAGTGCTATAAAAATTAATTAGAAAGGATACAATAGAATACACGTTATTTCTTTTTCCCCCAAAGTGGTCCTTGGGCTGACTTGGATCAGCCTACAGCACCATTTTAGTAAACTTGGGTCAGTTTAATGGATATTATAGTGTACCTGAATCTGTGGGTTACCTTTATGTAAACACCTCTTGCAGTATGCAGAAGCAGAAATTTGAGATGCTTTTGAAAACAAAACTACTTGCAATATTGTTTGCTGTATGTTGTGGGAAACACAGTTTTTCCATCATTGTAATTTCAGTCATGAGTTGCTACATCTGAGTTAAGGTTTTTAACATCTGCTGCTAAGGTTGTAACTCTCATTCCAAAGTATTCACAGTAAAGGGCAATTTAAACAGTCCTGTATCTGAGTACAGGCAATTGTTTTAAACTACTATTTAGTAAGTAATGATATTTTTTAGCTAGTACATGTTTGCAACAGCATGTATGTAGGAGAGAAACTGTTAATGGAAATAAAAAGCCACTTGTGAAAATTGTTATCCTACTTCCTCACAATTATTCTGCTTTAGCTATGGCTTTACTATAACGAGTAACAGTAAATGAAATTTTCACTCTATTACTGTGTAGCAGTGGCAGATCACAGGTAGTGTAGAAAGCATTTTGTTTTCATTTAACAGGATACATGGTATCAGGTGGTGTTGATTGACATTTCTTGGATAGTGCTTTATACAGCATTTCATGCAAATCATGTTTGAATGAGACTGCTGCATCAAATTACATTTCTTTCAGATTATAGCCCTTGCAGATGTGAGACAGCTTGTTCAGCAGCTAGGAAAAACCTTTAGTTTTTAACACTGTTTTCACAACTTGACTGCAAAGCCCTGTAATTACAGCATTTAAGATAGTGAAGGAATGATGGGCACTTTCTCCTATCAGATCTATAAGTAGTAGCAAGCAGATGCAGCATGAGATCCCTCCAGCTGTCAAATAATGTCAGGCTGGCATAGAGGGAATGCAGTTTAAAATGCAGGTGACATAATACCCAACATCCTCCATTTGCTAGTGGGCTTCTGATTAATCACGATTACCATATATTATCATACCATCAAATTTAATCATATCAGTGAATTCCCATCTGCAGTAGGAGCAGCAGCAGCTAAACATGATGGTAACAGCTATTAAATAAGAGAAAAATAGATGGGTTCTAAATGCAGTAACCCTTTAACTTATCATGCTAGCCCCAGTCTGCACATGCTCTATAGATATTTTTAAAATGAAACAGAAAACTTGTCTATTTATATTTTGCAGTTATTGTCATATAGCTTTCTGTTAAGTGTTTGCTATTTAGCACTGCCAAGAAACCCAGAGTTGTAGAATCATTTTTTTATTTAATGTGTTGATGATGCCAGAGTTTCTTCTGTTTCGGCTGTATTATCTGCTAAATACAGAATCACAGAATGGTTGAGGTTGGCAGGGATCCCTGGACGTCATCTTGTCCACCTTTTCTTCTCAAGCAGGGCCACATAGAGCTGGTTGCCCAGGATGATGTCCAGATGGCTTTTGAATGCCTCCAAGGTTGGAGACTCCATAAAGTCAGTTGGCAACCTGCTTGAATGCTGTAAAAGAAAGGGTTTTTTAGATGTATTTAAATACATATGTACATTGTTTTTTATAAATTTAAGTTGTTTGAGCCTTGTAAGCACAATTTTTTATCAACGCAGAGGGCAAAGTATTATGCATGTAGCTATGTAGCCAATAATTAGGCACTGTTAAAGAGATACTTTGCAGAAGTTAAGACTTACAAAGAAGTCAAATTAAAATACACAATTCACTTCTTACTACAATGCAGTAAGAGTAATCTAGTGCTTAAACAATGAATGGAGAAGTAAAATATTTTTATTGTAAGTTAGAGGCCTCAATGATAGTATAGTTCTCTGAAGCTATTTTCACTGGGCTTGAGAAAATGTTATTTTAAAAGATAATTCAGCCTATCATGACATTAAAGAAATACAATCTGATATTTTTTCACCTTCTTCATGTCCAGTTCTTGCTAATTCTTTAGAATGTGAAAGGAAAAAATGCCTCATTCATTATGAAACAGTAAGTCATACTACTGCTTACGATAAAATGAGGTGATTTAGAGGAATATTGTGGGGTGACTGTAGGATACCTAAGAAAGAAAAAATGTCCAGGCCTTCAGACACAACACGAGTAGTACCTGCAGGCACACTGGGAGCTCTGGGTGCATAAAAGTTCTTGCATCAATGAGTTTGCGAGATCAGAGATGTGTAAAAAATCTCAAAAATGAGACTCTGTTACAGAATTAAAAATTAGGAATCAGCTAATTTAACTAGTAAATAATCAGGCCTGAAATACCATTTTCTTATGCAGATGACAGTCCAAGTTAGCAGAACTTCTAATAGTTTTCTTCTGTAAAGCTGGCTGTTTGTTGAATTTTGTAGCAGTCAGAGTATTTCTTTTGTTGAAGGGAGAAGTATCATTCACAAACCACATGTATTTATCTTGGAAGTTCGCTAATTGTTTTTAATGTAACTGTAGCTGCATGTTCAAGCTTAGAGTGTACTGTAGAAAGCCTGAATTTGATATTCATGATCCAGTTTAGTTTTGACCTCAGAGTTGTTTCTCATCAGTGACTTGCAGGTCACCAAGATACACTAGGTCAATTAACACTGATATTTCCAGGGAGTAGTCTCTGGTAAGTCCAAGGGTAAGGTATGAATTTTGAGATGTTTTATCTCATTAGTTTTGAAAGCAGAGGAGGTTCAAAACTTCTGTGTCCCTAATTTTTTACACATCCCTAAAACTGTTAATTTTCACCACCAAAAAAATAAGCAGGAAGACTTTATTGTCTTAAGATGATTATTAAATTATCTTGTTTCAATGGAGAGCTCATCATTCTAAATAGTACTAATGTCCCTTATACTCCCTCTCAGATTTCTGTTTGTATTGGTCTAGTGGGAGGTGTCCCTCCCCATGGTGAGGTGGGTGGATCTAGATGGTATTCAGGGTCCCTTCCAACCCAAACCATTCTATGATTTTATTACATGATATTTGTTAGCTTTATTCTCCTGAACTGTTTGGGATTATTTTAGCATGATGGGGATTATCCTAATTTTTCTGTGTCACTTATATCCTTATTTTTAGCTATTTTGTTGTGAGTTGGCTAGCGCGCAATGTAACAAGGGATTCCACACCCTTGTCTCCTTGTTTTCCATGATGTTTGAATTCTATTTTGGGACCTTAAATCGGTGAAATTGGACATTGGGGATTTCTTACAGAGACCCCGGCTTGCGCCTAAACCTTCTAACATACTGTATTATTTCTTGGAGTTGTGTAGCATCAGAGAGAAGCTTGTCCAGGTTATGCAGTACATTTTAATACTAAAAATTAGTTCGGGCTCAGTTGAGGAAAATATCAACCCATTCTGACTTAATCTACCTGTAATACTAGAATCTGTTGCAGTTTGGATACTTGAGCCAGCACTTGCTACCTACTTGTGCTTTCCCTTCAGAAAATATATTCCAGAAGCTTTAAAAGGGTAGCAAATGGATAGCATATGATTGTTGTCCTGAGTTCTGTGATCAGTCTGAACTTTAATTTTTGTCCTTGATTGACATGGATTTAAGGTATTATCTTTTTTTTTTATATAAGGTTGTCTTATACTGGGAAAATCATGGTGCTTGTTCACCTTGATGGATTTACATGATTGTCATAGAGGTCACAAGGACCCTTGTGAGTCATTTAGACTGTATTTAAGGATCTATCTGAGTAAGTTTTATTACAAAATTTCACTGAATTTTATCGGCCCTCTTTGCATGCTGTGCGTATTAAATCAGAATACTGTGAAATTTCAATATGAAGGGCCATGATTTGTGGGACACATACATTTCTGCTTGAGAATTTTTGAGCCATATCCAAGATATATGACATAGAGCTTCCTACACAAGAGGATGAAAAATCAGTTCCTTGCACTGCAAGGTAGGCATTTTAGGAAAGCTTCTAAAAAATCTAGTAGCTGCTGAAATAAGAGGATTAGCATCTCTTGACAGATGGCTATAGTTTTAATTGTCATAGGTTATAGTGGTCATTATCCTTTGCATTTAAACCATATAAAAAGAATTAACTGAGTGGCCCTGCTTAAATGTCAATGGGGTTCTCCTAGCTCTTTGCATTTTAAGTGAGATTAATAAATGAAAACATGTTGTAGAGGCAGGGTGTATTTTATTGAAAGATTCATGAAGTTTCAATGACATTGTTAAGGTATTTAATTAGTCTTATGAAAAAAAAGTAGAGTGACCCTTTTAGAGAAGCTGATAAGTCATATAATAGCTGTTAGATCCTCTTTATTCCTTGCTTTATAAGATTAACTTTGTGCTAAGCAATTTATGCTAAATTTTCCCTTTTATTGGTAACCAAAGTTATCTGTGCTTCATGAATAGATTATTGGAGATAACATCATGTAATTAACAAGAGATGCAGAAAAGTAAAAGTACAATTTGTGTAAGAATTGTATGAGAGAAAATGTTAATTTCTTAACTAGGAAGGATATTTAAAGGGATAAAAGGAAGGCAAAATAGTGCAGTTCTTTGAAAGGATTAAAGTAACCTTATCTCCTGTTCTTTCAGAAGGTGGGATTGCCTGCATGTGTGAAAGTCATGTTCAATGAGCTATTCACAACTCTAATGAATTGTAGACACAAGTTTGCATTGCATTTTTTTTTTCCAAAAGTGATTGATAAGTTGTAAGTTATGCCTCAGCTATATTGAATAATGGAAGTTAGTAAAAGGGGAAATTTTACAACCTGCAGGCATGTGAAATTCTATAAAAATGTCAATCTGAGGTGTTGTAAATTACAGTGTGTGTGTGAGGATGAGTGAGTAGATTTTTTCTTTGCAATAGCAAACTTCACAAAATTAAAGATTTAAGACAATAAAATCCCTGTCAGTAGCACTTCAGTGTGTCGTTATCTTCTCCTTTGAAGTATTTCTAAAATGCCTGTGATTGTGGTCTCTTTGAAAATCCACACAGAGCCCTACTTCCAATGTAATTTTCTTCTAGACCTCAGTTCTTGTATTTAAAAAAGGATGGTATGTAAGGATTTTCAAAGCAAAATGACATGAGGATAAACTAAATTACAGAATTCAACACGCTTCTTAATGCCAGAAAGAAGTACAGACCAAAAATTAATTAATTTTTTTTTGTAGTTTAAGAACAATCTTGATGTTCATTACCTTACTTTCATGTTCAGGCTTTGGGTTGTTTTTGTTTCCACAGAACAAAAGAAAGAATGGCCAGAGCTGTGTCCCCACAAAGCCTTATTGAGAAGCTGTTCAAGAGCCCTCCAGCTTTCCAAAATTACTTTCTCTCAAGTATTTGAAATAGGTTAACACCAAGGCTGCAGGTAGTGGTTGCAGTTTAGTGAAGGGATATGTGTCCAATGGTTAAGAACTTCAAGGCCAGCTGTGGCATGACACAATGTCTGCTTCAGGTCTTGTGGTGTTTCCTCTTTCTGTGCTCTTTGTGCCAGTAGCTTTAATTCTAGCTTAAAACTTCATTTTAGGAGTCTTCCCTTGCAGTTTGTTGTGCTTTTACTAAGTAATCAATCTGATAATGATACTAAATTACCAATCTTAATCATACTAAATCAATAATACTGACACTGTGTAATCCAATAATTATGAGAAAAGGAGAAGACTCTTCTGAAAAGTTATTGTGTATGCTCTGCTGGGTCTTTCTCATATGGACATTTGGCAGCTTAGTCTTTGTAACCATTTCTGTATGAATGTGAACCAACCCTTTAGGGTCCTAACTGGAAAGGCACATAGTTATTTTGTCCTTTCCCATAGAGTCAGAGTTGGCCCCAGTGTTGGACTGAAATATAGAACTTCACAGCTCTTTTGTTAAGTCAAAACCTATTAATTGAAAAATAGGTATTTTGAAGACTGAGATCTATTAAGTAGGGAAATTCCTAAAAGCTCTGATAATGGTGAAGTAATAGTTAATTTTTTTTTTTTTTGTAGGGAGTCATAGTTGATGTATGTTCTGAATAGTTGGTTGTAATTTGAAACTGTCCGGATAGCAAAACCATGAAAAATGGGAGTAACTACTGTGCATGTAAAGATTTATTATGCATCAACATTACAGTATGCTTATTTCATTAAAAGTAGACCATTTTGAAAACTGGCTTTTGCACCTGCTCTTCATTAATTTTTGAAGTTAAATAGCTCTACGTGGTCTTTTCTACAAAATACCAGAGGGCACTTGGGGGTTACTAGCAGCAAATACTTGCTGAATGTAGAGTTTAACACTAATGGTAAAATAATCCACTCCCAGAGTTACAGTTTAACTGCTGTTAAGCAAAAAAAAAAAGTAGTAATGAAGAACTGATATTTCTTTGTACTCTTTTGAGGACGATTAGAATTTGGCATAAGTAAAAGTTTAAGCTGTAGTATCAGTGTATTCTAATTAAATTGGAAAGAAAATAATAGAAATGCAGTGGCATTTCAGATAAATAGGCTAATGCTTCATAAATATTCACCACAGTCTACAGATTTTATTTTTTAAAAAAGTGTCTAGAAGTAGTGGTTCTAGTTTGAACCTGAGAGTTTTAGTTTTGCTTGTAGTGTGTCAAATTAATCCATCACACAATAAAAGTCCTGAAAGCTTTATCAGAATAAAAATCTCAGCTATGTAAAATTTGAAAATACAAGCTTCCCCCTACTCAAGTTACTGTAATTTAGGGCAAAATTTTATTTCACCCTTTAGGAGTAGCAGAAGCAAAGCTGGTTTTGGAGAAAAAGTAGAGGTCAGTCTTTTTCACAGATCAAACTAATTTATTTTTTTTTAAGAAGCAAATATTGGCAATTCATTTTTCGGCAAATAACAAATACCTTTGCAATTAATTTTGCATGATTTGCCTTTGATTATCAGCCAAGGAATGTGATCAGTCATATTTTAGTAGTTCTTCAAAATGTCAAATACAGTTAAAATCTGCTCAGGTAATCAAATAAGCAGGTATATTTTAGTAATACTCAGTTGCCTGTATGGCATGCAGCTTTACTGTGGGGTGATTTAATGATTTGTGTCAGCTGCACTTCTGTAGTTTGGCCATTTTTGAAACTTCTATGTTTCCAAAAAGCCCAGTATGAATGAAGTGTGCTGGCAGGGAACAGTCATTGTCACAGCATTAATCCTGACGATGAGGGACTCATGTTCTTTCCAGGATATAAAAAGAATCTTCGTGTGACTTTAAACACAAAATGTAGGAGGGTTGGCTTTAGGAAATTAAGGTATTTATCTTTAAAAACTTCTAACCCTCAAGGTTTAACTGCAATCTTAATTAAAAAGTGGAAAAAAACCCCAGAATACTTAACTGTGAGGGACTGAAAATAGAGAGGCCAAGAGGAAGAGTTCCAAATGTCAAACATTTCCTTCTGCTCTGATTTTGTTGGACTGTTTTGGAGGTTCTTTTGACCATAACAGATGTTGTGGGATATACTTGTATGAAATAAACCACTAATAAAACTAGAGAAAAAAACTCTATCTTAATATATCTTGGTGGGCATTTGTTGGTTTCTTGGGGTTTTTTTGATACCAGCTTTTGAACAACAGTTGGATAACAGTTTGTCTTAAATCAGTAAGTATTTAGAGGACAGTTAATAATATTTTCTTCTTAACTTAAGCTGAATGGACACCATTGGTACTGAAGGGAGCTTCAAATCAGTATTTTTTTTTATTACTGCTCAATTTTTCAAGGAAGAAAATTGAGTTTGGCTGCACTGAGGATGTTGCAGTACATAGGAGCTGTGTGAAGTTCAACAGGACTTTCCATGCATTTGCAATTCAGGGCTGCTTTAGGATGAGATAGATCTGGGCATAATAATGACGATATGGGTGTTAGGAAGAAGTGTTTATTTCAAATACAAATAGAGAATCTTTTTAGACCTGTCCTCTCATTTTCTTCTCCTATGGTGGCAGGAAAAAAGGGAGAATTGCCTGAACTAAGTGTACAGGCAAGAAAGGCAGGGTCTGGATGGGTTAAATAGGAGCTCCAGACCAGCTGCTGCAAGCCAAGACAACAAGCTTGGACTCAGGGAGCTGAGAAGCTGGATCCACACTGCGATTAAGAATCACCGGGCAGAGTTAAAGACATGGTGGGGAGGAGAAAATATATCTGAAGAGCAATCAGGATGAAGAGAGCAGTAAGGATGATTGGACAAAGAATTAATATTGGGGAAGATACTTGAGACTGGTTTACACATTTAGTCAGGTGGAGGCAGAGAGGCCTGTATATTGTGTAGTTTAGTACTAAAACTGAAGTTTGGGAGTGAGGGGAGATACTGCTAAGGATCTGTTACCTTGACCAGGGCAGAATACAATGAGTTTACAAGAAGGAGGTAGAAGAAACTGTGGTCACTGCAGTGCCATTTGGTGCTTGGAAACAAGTCCAGACAGATCTGTACTGCTGCTATTTCTTCAGTTCAGGTGGCAAATATGTGGAGCTTCCAAGTCAAACTCTCAGAAAATAAGAAAAAGCTGGTTGTCTGTCAAGGCTGCTCTCTCTGCCCAGGTGCAGTGTGCTTGTGAGTATGTGATGTAGATAAAACATAAAAAACATCCTGTGTGAAACTGCCCTTATGAACCAGTTTCTCCCGTCTCTGTTGCGATGACCTTATGCATCATCCAGGGATCAGCTAATAACAAAATAGCTAAATATGAGTTGGTTTGCTGAATGCCTCCCTCAAGGCTGTGCAGCTTGCAGAAGTGCTGCACATTCCCTAGGATGGCTGTTAGAGCAACACTTTGAGAAATAAACTTTTATCACTAAGGCCTCTGGGAGGAGGGAATGCATTTAACCTTACTTTGGAAGTACCTCTGGCAGTTCCTATGAGCAGGGATGGTTGAGGTGTGTTTGGGGAGTGAAGGGTCAGTATCCTCAAGGTTTGTGTTCACTTGTTGAGGGAAGGACACTGCAGCAGAACAGCCTTGTTCAGCTAAACCTGAACAGATTTTGATGGGACAAATAAATGTCACTTTCTCCATCCCAAGTAACTACTGCATTCTGCATCCCCAGTAGCTCCCTCTTCCCCCCAACTGCTGTTGTTTGCAGACAGCCTGTGAAATTCCAAGGCAGGTAATGTCTTCAGTTGCAGAAGCATAGCAGCTCCTCCAGCAAACAGTATATATGTTATGAGGGCTGTCATGCTTGAGTGTAATGTAATGTCTTTTTACTGAATGGAATGCTCACAGGAGACTGGCTTACTAGGAGGCAACAGGCTATAGATGCTTTAATCTCTAGGAATTAGAGATAAAGTATTTATAGAGTTGATGGCTGTATAATGGCATAAAATAAGTAGTCAGAGTCTCTCGTCCAAATAAGAGGTCTTAGTATCTCGCATAGCCCAGTTTAGGTGTTTTCAAGAAGGGTGGATTGGATAATGCCTGTGATCCTCAGTGCCTGTTGTGTATATGTGTGCACTGCCAATCCCAGTTGTGTTTGCTGGTAGAAGGGTGTGAAGTGGCTTTGTCTTATGCTGCTTCAGCAGTGTGTAGACTTCAGTTTCCAGGGCAAATACCCATTTTTGCTGTGTTAGAAATTATTTTCCTAAAATGCTAGTGTTTTTTGCAGTACAAACAGGATAGACTGAGACTGCGCACTGTTGGTGCAGGCAGCTCAACAGATAAATTATGAGCCACTGCAACTTTGTGTGATTCTGTGCTGAAGACCATATTTCAGTCTAGCAGGAAGTGTTTGCTCTGAAAGCTGCTTTGAAAAGCTTGTCTTCAGCAATTGCAAGTTTTAAGCTTTAAATTGAGTATCAAACATACAGAACAGATGCCATCACTGATTTCAGAATGTATATAAAGAGGAAAACAAGGATGTTAATAGATTATTTTCATAACTTACTTGATTTACTCACCCATAATAAGGAAATGCTTGTGAATCTGATATTCGTGAAGCAAAGCTGCTTCTGTCAGAGGTTGCCAACATTTTGTCAGCTTTTGATATGAAAGAAGAAAACTTCAGTGTGAATTACTCAATTAAGTGTGTCTTCTCCAAAGTTCTGCTTTGGAATTAATATCTTGTTTTCTGCAATATGTGAAGAGTCACTTTACATTAAAAAAAAAAGACCATGTATTGGAAGAAGGATCATTTTGCACTCTTTCTTACAATGCTTCAGATGCCAATTTGAGAATAGACAGAACTGTTAACTCTGCGGTTACGACTTTTTGAAAGATGATTTCTTTAATTTTCTGGATCCCATAAATTGTCCTTTTCCTCCCTTCTTTTAAGTAAAGCTGCTTCATTTCTGTAGCTTACATGGTACTAAATTGATGGTGAAGAATAGCATGGTTTAAGAAGATAAATGTCAGCAATGTCTTCTAAAGTAGACATTCAGATTTTTTTGGATTAATGGGAAAGAAGGCCAATAATTGCATGGATTACAATAAGCTTGAGAAGAAATGGCATTCCT
>NW_009970726.1:12226515-12292063 GCF_000747805.2 Chaetura pelagica | reverse complement strand
CATTCCTGTGGTGCTATTTATTATTAAAACATTGTGAATTCATTTCAAGATACTGTACTGGGTTTAATATCTCTTCCATTGTGAAAGAATGACTTGGTAAAGACTGCCAATTTGTACAGATGATAGGGGATAACTCAAGCAATTGTATTTTTAAGAGAAAAAAGTTATAGCAAGCAATAATACATTCCTGGATCTTAGTCTTAATCTTAGTTCTGCCTTATTAAAAAGGGTCCACCAGACTTTCAGCAGCATGCACCTGGACCAGTACCTACCAACTTCTCCCAAGCTCCAAGGCTGCCAATCCAGGACCAGTGGAGGGGGCCGCCACCACCACCACCACCACTCCCTCCTCCACCTCCTCAGGAAAGAGATCCTTTCTTCATAGCAGGTAAGCATTTTCATTGCCAGTAATACACAAAATCCACTTTTTGTAAAGTGGCTATACAGTGTAAGTGTTGAAGTGATTGTTGCAATTAAAGTTCTTGCAAGTTGTTACATTCAGATAACTAGTACTCTCCATGCATGTCGGTTTCCACTAGTAACTCTTTAAATGGCCAGTAATGTGTGTGTACAATAAGAAATCTGTTAGCTGAAATGATAAAGCACAGCAAACAGATAGTAAGTGTATGTATATATGTATTTATAGATATATGTATGTACCATATATATGTAATACGTGTATTGATAATGTATGTTACAGACATTTTACCAAAATTGCGTTAAAACTTGCTGAATATCTGGCCAGCAAATGTGTTACGAGTTCTTATGTGGTTTAAACTACAAACGCTGAAATCCTTCATTGGTTTCATTGAAGTAGAATTTCTAAAAATTGTTACTAATTCCAGCAAACTGCAGGTTGTGCTGGCCTTTCAAGCATTGATTCCTTTTACACAAAAGTGGCGGAAGCAAGCGAAGCAGTCTTGAGGATAGATCTTAAAACATCCCATACGACTTTGCTTTCTAGGAATTTCAGGTTACTTTTCCAAATCAAAATATGTTTGGAAAGCCTGTTTGGTGTCCCAGGGAGGTTGTTGTTTCATCACTTATTTGATTCACACAGATCCAAGGTTTCCAAGTCATCACTTGTTCGAGCAGCGAAGCCCCCCACCACCGCCTCCTCCCCCACTTCTTAACAGTGCACATCCTGTCCCTACTCAAAACCCGATGCCGTTCACCCCTCCTGGGCCAGCGTTTAATCAGCAAGGACAACAGCCAGTGTTCCCCAGAGAGCGGCCGGTACGGCCGAACATGCAGCCTCAAGGTCCTGTGGGAATTCTCCACTTCAACCAGCCAGGTTCTGCAAACCCACGGCCATTCATCCCTCCAAGGCAGCAGTTCCTGCAGGCGCCAGGACAGCCCTTCCTTGCCGCACACGCGCAACCCAGCATGCAGGTAGGGGGCTGCAGCAGGAAGGGGCCCAGTGCTGCCATATAGGCTTATAGGGCTAACAGAACTAAAGTGGAATTATTTAAGATTACAGGTGTGAAACAGATTATTGCTGTGCCTGAAAAAATTGTCTCCTCACTTGCTAGCACTAACGTATTTCTGCTAGACTCATAGAATTGTTTTGGTTGGAAAAGACCTTTGCGAGTCCAACAGTTAACCCAGCACTGCTGAGTCCGTTGCTAAACCGTGTCCCTCAGCATCATACCTGCTAGTCTTTTAAATGCCTCCAGGGATGGTGACTCCACTGCTTCCATTGGTAGCCTGTTAATGCCTGACGGCCGTTTTGTGGAAGCATTTTTTCCTAATACCCAATATAAACCTCCCCTGGCACAACTTGAGGCCATCTCCTCTTGTTTTGTCACTTGTTATTTAGGAGGTGAGACCAACTCTCCCCTCACAACCTCCTTTAAGGTGGTTGTAGAGAGTGATAAGGTCTTCCCTCAGCCTCCTTTTCTCCAGGCTGAACAGTTCCACCACCCGCTTCTCCTAAGACTTGTGCTCTAGACCCTTCACCATTTTCCTTGCCCTTCTCTGGATATGCTCCGGGACCTTCAGCCCGGCCCTTGCCTCCTCCATGTGCTTTAGTTCCGAAGAGGCAGGGAAAGCCCCGGCCCTGCCGGCGGGGCGGGCGCGCCCTCTGCCGCTCAGCTGCGGAGCCTGGCCGGCTGCTGGGGCCTCCCGCAAGCCGGGGGCGGGGGGGCAGAATCACGGTTTAAAGTGAGTAATTGTTTTGGGGGTCTGCAGGGCCCTGCACGTTCGGTGAGATTTCTGTGGGATCTTTTCATAACGTCTGTGGGAAAATCCTGACATCTGGTGATGGCGGGGAAAAAAAACCAACCCACTGAAACTCAAAACAGTTTGAAGTAATTAGAAAAGGGTGAAGAGGGCAGGAACCCTTGCATTTGTTGTTTTCCACTGTAGCTGTTGACTTACACAGGTTTAAGTGTAGAACTACCTTGCACAGCTTCTGTTAGTCTGTTTTTTACTTGGGGGTCTAGTCCATAGCTGTTTACAGATGTTTTGAGGACTTGGGAGGCTGGAGCTATTTTTCAGGAGTTTATTACCTTGCAACTAAAACCAAATAATCTTTCTCTTCATGTGAAGGGTCCCTTGCATCCTCCATTACAGCCTCAGCCACAGCCTCAGCCTCAGCCACACCATCACCAGCCGCAGCCTCAGCAACACCATCACCAACAGCAGCAGCAGCAACACCATCATCATCTCCAAGGGCCACCACAGCCCTTGATGCCCATGAACCAGCCACAGTTCAGGCCTCATATGCCGGCCACACAGCAGCAGCCAAATAACAACAGGATGCAGTGTCAGCCACGACAGGGTCCAATGAAGCCAAGGCATGTAAGTACCACATACAGCAGTGCTGCCTTCTGTAGTTCTACGTGGTAACAAGTATGTAAGCACAGGTTTAAAAACTCACCAGTATGTGAGTCCCATTTATTCCACCCTGCTCTGTAGCCTTCTTTCACCATTTGTTTCTTTTCTGCCTTGTTCATTTTTTAACCTGCATCCAAAAATAGCACATGTATCTTTTCCTTTTTCTTTTCTCTTCCAGTTTTCAGTACTTTTCTTGGTCTGAGCCCAGTAAGAGATGCTGCAGTTGCCCAAGAATTTGCAGTAAAGTGGTTTTGGAGGTTAGGTTTGCTTAGTAACATTTTTAAACTGCTGGTAGCCTGTGGTTATGTGGGTGTCCAGTTCTCTGACACTGCCTCTCAATTTGAAGGCCTCTCTGTACCACTGCTAATAAGCTTTCTGGTTCGGGTGGTGCCACTCGTCTTGTGACTTTGCTTCAGTGCAGCATATTGTTGCTTGGTAGGCTGGAGTAGCATGGCAGTCTTGGAGCAGTGCTCAAGACAGTGTAACTGTGGTTCAAAATAATTACTTTGATTAGGAAAATAACCCACACAGCAAAGCACATTTCTGAGAAAGCTGATGTGACTGAGATTCACTTTTGTTTTAGTTAAAAAGAAAAGCATCGTTATAATATTCTCATTTCTGTGATTTTTCTTTTCACATTGAAAATACTGTGCCTCTTTGAAAAGCTTTTTATCCCAAACTTAACTAAATAATGAAAATGTGAATCAGGGAACTCTTTAGTCTGGCTTGCAGTGAAAGTCTGAAGTGTTTTCATTTTCTGCTTTTCAGAACACACCATCACAAAACATTGTCAAACGTCCGAATCAGCAGCTACAGTCAACTGCTCCAAGAAATAGTAACTTGCGTGAGTTGCCAATAGCACCATCACATGCTATGGAAATGAGCAACAACAGGCGAACCTCTACTCCAGCTGCTCAGGTCAAACCCATTACCAGCACCATGTCTGCCACCAAGCCTGCCCTTGGAAACTCACAGGGAAGGCCTGAGATGAAAACTAGGGCAGTCACACCTGTGGACCAGGCAAAATCAGAAGTAAAATCTGAACCAGAGGTAAGGTTTTTAAAAAACAAAACAACAAAAAACCCAACAAAAACAAACAAGCAAATCCCAAAAAAACCCCCAACACAACACAAAACTACAACCTACCAAACAGAAAACTCCCACCTTATAAAAACTTTTCTAGTCTGATTTTTGAAATGTAAGTATACCTAACTCACTAGTTTTGGTGCCACTAGAGGCCTCCCTTCTGATTTGCAGTTTTGTTGTTAATGGGATACCAAGACCAGTCTCAATTGATAAAATATTCTGGAAGGTCTGAAATACCCATCATGTCCATTTTTAGTATGTCCACTTTTGTCTTCCAGGATTATAATCAGTTTTAGTTTGGGTTTGTTTTTTTTTTTCCAAGTAATCGCTCTTTTCTAAGTCAGCAAAGCCTGTCTGTTCCATTTCCTTTGATGCTTTATGGCTCAAAAAAGGGACTATTTTAACAGAGCCACCTTCCTCACACTGTTTTCCTTTAGGCTGCCAAATATCCTCTTGAGTCTTAAGCACTCGTGCAGGAGGTTGCAGCTGCATCATTCATGAAGCTTCTTGCTTTTGAAGAAGCACGCATCTCTTTTGTGAAACCTTGTGACATGAGGGAAAATAGGAGAAGCTCTGAAGTTTTCCATTTTGGAGAAAATGATGCTGTTTGCTCTGACAGTACTCTGCATAATCAAAAACTTAGATGGCAGTGTTTTGGGCCATGCAGTGTTAACAGATGACTGTTTCCTTGCACAGACCCTCCTGGAAGCTAGAGAAGACTCTCCACAGAGCACTGTTAGTTTGAGAGTCACTAGAATTGCCCTAATTCTGAACAACAGGAGGTACCAGAGGAAAATGATGGCTAAATGCACCCTGTATAATTTCTGAGTGTCAGGTTATTCTGAGCAGAACTATAAATCTTTACAGTTTAGTTGACCATGAATCTTGTCTCAAGGACCAGGTTTTCTTCCAACAACTGCTGAAAGCTTTCATTGTGATAATACTGTCTTCCCTTTAAGCAGCTCATGATTAGCTTTTCATCTCATACTTGAATTAGGGATGGTCATAACTAATTTGCACAAATGAGGCACAAAAGAAACCCGTAGCTAGCAGTGTTTGACCTCCTGTGCACTTGCTTTGCAATGGTAATATTAAAAAAAGCCAACATAAATCCTTATTTCAGCTTTTAAATTAGATCTTTTTTTAAAAAATTACTTAAGTAATCCCCTTCCCCTCAATTCTGTCTCTTGGAATGATCTGAGTTACAGAAAACACAATGCCTCTTAGAGAAGCCTCTGTCTTTCAGGACATTAGTAAGGGAAGTTTTGAAGCAAATCAGCTATAGGCCTCCCCATCTAAAACATCTTAGAAGTTCTTTTACAGTTTAATCATATGAAAATTAAGACAGTAGTTAGATGAATGAATATTTTTCACTCCTCTTAATCAAAAGAAATTTAAAAAGACACAAAGAAACCAACCCAAAATAGTTATCTTGTTCTTTCTATTGTAAATTTTAAACGTCTCCTGACAAACACATACTTATAAGACTAATTTTACTCATGTTAATTCTTGGCTTTATAAGTGAACCTTTCTTTTTATATCTGTGTCAAAGCTATCCTTGAAAATTGTTTGATACATGTTACATGTACATTTTTTGCAAAACAGCGTAAGGAAAAAAGTTGCCTTGGAAAAAATGTCTCCTAGAGTTTCCTATTATTAATCATAAAAGTAAAGCCTTTGTAGAGACACTTGGCAAGTACTAGAAATGTGTGAATACGTGCGTGCGCAGAACCCTTTACCTTTCAAAGCAGACTTGAAATAGAGCCTTGTGCTGCAAACAGTGGTATAACAGCAGGTGTCCCTTGCCAGCTGTGCTGCTGTGGTAGTCTTGTTCAATGATGCTGCTTACTGGCACTTCTGCAAACAGCATTGCTGTACTAGGAATATTCATTTCCAAGCTTTTAATCATATCTTCACTGTTGTTGTACTGTAAGTTGTAACGTTTCTCTCCTCTGGCAGATTATAACCTTTTTTGGTCTTTTTGGTATGTTTTTCTTGTAATTAGCTAACTTCATCCTGTTCTTTTTTCCTTTCTGTGAAGATGAGAAGGAATCAAGCTCTGTCACCTTTCCTAGCTGTATTGCTCGTAACTGAATTGGGCAGGTTATTTTGCAAGTGTCTTCAACTGGAACATTATTAAGACTTTTCTTTGCGTTCTTCTTCCTGAAGAGTCAATGGCTGTATTTATGAATGCCCTACCATTCAGGAAGAACCAAAAAAACCCCCACAATATTGGCTATTAAAGGTTTTGCTCACTTTCAAAGTATATATTTTAAAGGTTTACAACCAGAGTGACTAGAAGATGAAAAACTACATTTCTGCTTTACTAATGGTGTGCTTGTGATCCTATAAAGCTGCAAAATACTGACTCTAAATGTCCGCCCATTTAGAAAAGCTGTTGCTCTCTGAGATTTCAACTTGCCTATCCTCAGTCTGAAAAATGATTTTGTCAATGAAATTGGAAAATATGCTCATGTTGTGGTCAGTTTAGGATAGGAAGAATTAAGGCAATATTAAGAATTCTTGTAGTTTAAGGGAGGAGGGAGAATGCCGAAAGGTGATGTGAATCTTTTTAAAAGAAATGGATAAGAGATAAGAACAGGAGAGAAATAGGTAATGCTGTATAGTCATAGGAGTACTAATATTTCTGCTTATATTGCAGTTAATGTCCCTGATGTACCAAAATAAAACCCTTGTGTTCCTTTCTCCCAAATCCAGTACATTCTGAAGTTGCACTACTGGGTTTTATGTTGCTGTCCTTTTCACAAAGGACTTGGAATGTGGAAAATAGCTTCTACATTGCTATTGGAGCAAATGTATCTAAATCCTCCTATTTTAGGAAATTAACTACCTGAAAAATCGTACATCTCTAAATTTCGGCTTTCTCCAGTATGAATAGGTTTGATTTCTAAGATGGTGCCTCCTGTCTTATGCTTAGAAGATTCTTCTCACCCAGTCCTTATCCAGTTGGAAGATTGCAAGAAGGCAGTGTGCTTTTCCAAGTAGATTGTAAACTTGTTCTTAATTCTCTTTGTTTGTCCAAGATGCACAGATCTGTGTTTTAGATGTGTTAGGATGACTCATACCTTCCTTAGGGTTCAGGAGCTGATCTCATCAGTAATTTGAAATGTGACGTGTATGTAGGTGCCTTTAAGGTGCACTGTAGTTTTGAACACAAGCAGCTAAATGATACAATTTGGATCTGGCATTACCTTTTATAACAGCTTGTCATGAGTTTTGGATAAATTTTTCTAGTTGCTTTTTCTTCTGATGTTATCACTGAAGAAAATGAAGGTAAACCTGCTCAGTAGATTTATGTAAATGCCACAGATGAAACAGTTTTGATTGCTCTGTCTTTGCATCCATTCCACTTAGGGACAGAAGTATGCCTGGTTCTGTGATTCAATTTTTGTTCTTGATAGCAATCCAGAACACTAGAGTATCTGGGACTTGGGACTCTGCATTTATTTTTATTAGCAAGTGGTAAAGGCTGCAGGCCTCTAAAAAAGATAGGGAGTTGGGTGTTTTTATTCACTATACTCAGTCAAGCTACTGTTAGAAGGACTTAAATTATAGTAGAAAACTTAAACCCTTGTTTTAGAGAATGTCTTTGCTGTTTTTTCCTCAATCAACAGTGCCATTCTGAGTTCTTATGGAGAATGATGTGGGACTGCTGCTTTTCTTAATGCATCTCTTCTGTTTGACTCAAAAAAGCAGCCTGTAACATTTTCTTTGGCACTTTCCATCAAAGCCTCTTTGGACCTTAAGGCAGGAGAAAACCTATAGACTTGGTCTTCCCTTCAAATTATGATGAAATACGTTGTGTTCAAGAACTGTTCAAAGACGGGTCAGAATTTCCACTTAACTCCATCCAGCCTAAACAACAAACAAACAAAAGCAACCACTACCACATATACCCCAAACCCAAGAGAAAAGCCTGTCAAAAAACAAGGGAACTGTTTTCCATCTCTGGCCCTGTAATATGTAACCTCCTGTAAAAGGAGGAGCTTTATACAACACACAGTATGTGTGTGCTGCACAGGGGTATTGGTCAGAGTCCCTAAGGATGTTCATTCCTTGTCTGCTGGCAAGACTCATTTAGGTGTGCCACAAAGTGCACATCTCTGTGCTGCTATATGTAGCCTTTGAGTTAGAGTTTTGTACTTACTAGATTGTGATCTACATCTCCTAAGGCCTTCAGAACTGGTTAGGTGATAATATGAGCAGACAGGTCCCTGATAATAAGGGACAGCTGATATAAGAGCTGATTTCATGCAGATTCTTTCTGGTGTTTGACACCCTCAATTGAACATAAAGAAAAAAATACATTACTATCTCCAAAAGTAAATTTGGCACTGACTGACATGCATCAAACCCATTCAGATAAAATGTAGAATATTCTGATCTAAAGCAAAGCAAGTGAATAATTTGTTTAGTGAAAGAGGTTTTTTGTTTGGGCAGTTTCAGTAATTGAGGTATTTACTGCCTCTGAAAGATAGTGAGGAGTTTATTCATTGCATCAGGATCCTTGTAATAGCACATCCTCCTCCTGTCTGGAGCTTGTCTGAATTTTGTCATCCTATACAAACTGTATTTAAGGGTCTTAAACTTTTACTGTATTTTGTAAGGGCCTTTACTTTCGGTGTGTTTTGTTTTCTTTTTGCTACAATCCAGCATCTCCAATTTAAATTTAAAATTAGTTTTCTACTACTGACCATTTTACTTTATAGAAGTAGGTTCCTGTTACCATCCATCAGTGAAGATCTGTAATCTAGTTGGTGTAGTGATTAGTCATTAATCACCACCATCGTAGTCTGAAGAGTATTGAGGAAGAACAGCCCTTTTGTGTATGATCCGTTCTCCTGAAAAGGACAGTGTTAGACCTTATCCCAGAACTATAGCCCATACTGAAAGATAATTTAAAATTGAGTTTCGTTGAAGTCTTACTTTAGCTACTGTGTAGGCTGGAATTCTAGTGGGAGACATGCACCTGTTTTTTAAGTCACTGCAGAAACAATCCCTATCAGTAGGCACTCGGAAGAAGCAGTTATATCTCAAGGAAAATAGTGTTCAGGATTTGTGCATCTCTGTTCTGTGAGTACAAATACTAGTAGACTTTCACAGCTGTGAACCAACTTCATGGTTGGATCTGTTCTGCTTTTTCCCTTGGACTGGGGAGGATTCTGGGATGTACTAGAGATAAAAGCACTTGAATTAAAGAAAATTCTGTTTCACACTTGAATCCTGTATATGCAGAAGACAGCCTTTGTGTTGACAAGAACTTGCACACATTTAGTGCTAGGTAAATATCTTCTTTGTGGATTGCCAGTATTTGAAAAACATTTTAGCATTCTTTTTGCTGGAATTTGCGAAAATGCAAAATCATGTTACTTCCTGTTTTTGTTAGAGGTGGTTAATATATCCTGAGTTGAATGTTAATGCTTTTTAACCATCTGTAATCAGTCTCTAAAACTCTCTTAAGTTAGTATTTCAAACAGTTGAAAATGAGGAATAATACAATTAAAAAGTAAGGTTTGTAATAGTGAAAAATACATGTGATCGCATCACAAAAGCAATTTGATTTATTTTCTAGGATGATGAGGATCTGTATTTCCTTGACTTTTGCCCATTTCATACAGCTTTTCATAAGAACCCATTGTGCCAAAGTTTAAGAACCTTTAGAAAGGTTATTTGATGGTCTGTAATACTTTCAGAAGGGCCTGGCTAGGGTTGGAATATTACAGACGTTCTCTATATAGCATTAATATTCCAACACTGCATTTGGCAACATTTTGATTCTGAAGAGAGTGCACGAGTTCAAGGTCAGAGAGATTGACTTGTGCTGTTCATTATAACCAATTATTGTGTGACAAATGAGTTTGAGATCAGGCTGAAAATTCTGTGAGAAAAATCAATAGTTCTAATCAGGGCCTTTCAGGTCATTTACCACCCTACCTTTTGTTCCTTTGTCAGAAAAGAGCAAGATAAAACCTGTGTGACAGTGGGTTCCCTCCATATTGTTACTTTCCATTTGAAACATATTTTGATATCTTGAATTGTATTAATAGTTTAATTGGTTTTAGAAACTTGTAAATGAATTCAAATTTGTAAAACTTCTTTTTTTTAGTATTCTGACAAGATTTCTCAACTGGTATTTATTATTTTTTTATTCCCTAGGAAGTAGTATATCTTAAGTCCTAAACCAGTTTTGAGCTGTTTGTAATGAATAGCCAATAAACCTTACCAGCAGATACACTCCACTAACAGCCTTAGTTTGGTGTCAGGGATAATTTAAAAACCTCCTCAGAGAGTTACAGCTTTACAGCATCTGAAACAACAATTAATTGTTGTTTTGACCAAACTGGGCATTTGTTGAGAATTTCATAAATTCATTTATATTTTCCTTTGTAGTATCCAGACGAAGATGAAGAAACTAGATTGTATCGTTTGAAGATAGAAGAGCAGAAGCGCCTAAGAGAAGAAATTCTGAAACAAAAGGAACTGAGACGGCAGCAGCAGGCTGGTGCCAGGAAGAGGGAATTGCTTGAAAGACTTGCTCAGCAGCAGCAACAGCAGCAGCAGCAACCTTCTACACAACAGTCCTACATGCAGCAGGAGGACGACGACTCAGAGTACCCCACCAATGGCAGCCCTTACATACCCCATTCTGGCTTCCAGCACAGGCAAAATGTGAAAAACAGACTTCTTGTTAAAAAGCAAGATACAGTACTTCCAAATATCCAACCCAAACCCACAGATTACCCGCAGGTGGGATCGAATATGCAGTATCAAGGACAGCAGATGAAGCCAGTGAAGCAGCTGAGGCAGACTAGAACAGTACCTCTGAGTCAGCCTCAGACCCCACAGAAAGTATTACCCACAAAACCTGCTGCAGCATCGCCTCCCACGCCACAGACTGCTCGAGTGGCTTCTGTACAAGCAAGGCCCCAGGAACTGAAACCTGGTGTGAAAAGGACTGTTATGCAGCGGACAAACAGTGGTAGTGGAGATGAGCCCCATGTCGGCAGCAAAGTCAGGGTGATTAAGTTGTCAGGAGGGGTAAGTTTCCAAGGCTCATCTCACGTGTATGTCTTATCGTGGTTTGTTTTTGTGTGTTTCGTTCTGTGTAATCCCAAAATAAAAAATGGGCCTAAGCTGATGAGGGAAGTAACAGGGTTATCAGACATAATAGTCTGGATTTTATATTTTCAGAACTGTAAGTTATTAGCAGTTATTCAGAAATTAATGTTTCCTGTAATGCTTCACTGCCAGGCAGTTATAACTGAAATGATACTGAAGTAATACTTTCTTTTAAGTTATAAATTGTAACTTGAGGCTGAAAAATTCCTCTGCTGAGCTCCTTCTGCTTAAGGTCGATAGGTCTGGTAATTGGTCAGAAAAAAGGATCTGGATGGCTATTTTTAAGGTTCAGCTCTGTTTGAGCTCTGCTTGAGTTGAAACCACCTAATTTAGTTGTGTGCAGATGCTGGTATTAATGTGGTTTCTGTACTCAAGGGAAGATTGTTTTTATTTTCTTGGGAAGCGTGTTGTGAAACTAATTTAAGAAGCATATTGAAGGGGGATGTTTTCTGTTAGAGGCTGGGTTTAAAATGTTACCATTTCACTTCTGCATCTAAATGAGATTCCCTTATCTTTTGATGAGGGGGTCTATTATCTGCAGAGTGTCTCTTGAGCACCACTGTTGTGGGGGACTCAGTGCTGGTCTTGATGGCAGTGTGCATATTTAAGATCTGGGGCCTTGCTTAGAGAGTATCTCCAAAAATTCTGTCTTAATGGAAAGACAAGTTAATTTGTTAAGGCTCTAAAGAAACAGAGATGAGGGGACATAGCAAGATGGTGTCATCAGGGTGGAATCTGCCCTCAGGTTTATGCTGAAGGAGGAAAGAAGGATGTGATGAGGTTTAATGCTCTGGTACATTGAAGGTGCTTTTTTGGAAGAATGCCTCTTAGTATTTTGAGCATTAATTAGGAAAACTTGCAGAACTGCTGTATTCTGTGATCAAGTGAACAGTGTTTTTTAACAGGTACTGAAGAAGGCCTTTGAGGCTGGGCTTTTACTCTGTAGAAATGGGACGAAGCCAAAGTCTTAACTACTTATTTATAAATGTTTTTTTACAGCTCATAAAAGCTTAAGTACACTGAAAACTGTGAACTGCGTAATGACTATGTGGTCTTTCAAAATATTAACGTAAAGGTCATTATTAAGAACAGAGCTGCTAACAACCTGATGTGGAGGATGTCTTAATTCCTCAGACATAACTACAAAAGAATGAAGTACAAGAAGTTGAAAGAAATATTTTATGTTGGGCTAAAAATATTTATATATGATACATCTGCAGGAATCCCAGTGGCCTGCAAGAGGTATGACAGGTTTGTTAATCATGAATTATTGAATAAAGCAATCATGCACAGCTTTTTGTTATGTGGTGAAACAAAACTGTGCCGGTCACCACTGTATGCAGCTCTTTGTAACAAATGGTTATCAGTGACCACAGTATCATTCACAATGAAATAGTTTTTATCCTAATTCTCAATTTCAGAAAACTTTGTTTCAGATAAGTCTAATGGTAAGCAAGAGCAATTAGTTTATTAAATGGAGGTGTAATCCTGCTTTGATTGTATACGAAAATGGATTTGCTCTGTCCTTCTTAACTTCCACTTACCAAGGTTTTAGCAAGGAAAAGTATCCTTTTTACATGTAGTCTTTGTTACGTTTTTCATGTTGCTATGGACATTTTGAATGTTCCATCCAACTGAGGAAGAGTAAAAACAAGCATTGGAATTAGCTGTTTAACACCAATCAAGATAGTTTGTTAATTTTTAGTCAGTGACAAGCTGGATCTATGACTTTGTTTCTTTGACCACACAAGGAAAAAAACAAACTTGAGCAGCAGGTGAGGGGCAGTCTTGTCTATTTTGACAGGATTTTAAAGAATTCAACTGGGATTCTGAGTACTGTGAAGATTACGTCTAGTTTGAACTTCTGGTGTTTGGTCCTGCCACATACTTTATTTATTTTCACAGCTTTTTGCCTAAACTAAATACAAAGCAAAAGCCACATCTCATTTTTCATAACCATTCTCCTTAACATGTAATTGTGCTTCCTCTAATTCCCTGCCTTTTGCCAAAGGAATAGCTGGTATCTCTTACCTCTATGTACTGACTTGATCCTGCCATTAAGCAGCTCCATTGTTTCTCTCAAGTCTAATCACTCATACTCTTTCTTTTCTTGAGCTCTTTTGTGCAAAGGTGTTTTGATTATACATGTATGAGTGAGGTGGCTTGCAATTAAACACAAAGCATGTTCATTTTCTAAGCTTTCTAGGTTCATGTTAGTGGAGGCTTGGAAAGATCCATCACTTTCAGCCTGTTAGCCATGGTACAGCATGACAGTAGAGCTGTCAGTTGAAGCTGATGGAGGCCAGACCCATACTAGCTGCATCAACAGCAAATTGACCTAAAACAGGAGCTGGTAGCAAGAACTGTTGTAGATTTCATAGAACAGAATGAAATGGTGTTGCATTGCCGATTTTGTTAAGATGTACTTGATGAGATCTGTGGTGTACAAATACTCTCAGAAGATAACTATTTATTCTCTTGAGAGCAGGATCTTTCCCAGTCTAAGGTTCAAACTATGTTTATTTGTATTGCTGGGCACTGCAGTACTACTGAGGATCTCTGACCTCCAGGTAAAAGCATCCATTCTTACTGGAGGTAAAATGGCCTTTCATCTGTTTCCACAATATTCTCTCTTAAGAGGATTTTGCTTTCAAAGTATTTTTATTAAATTGTAGTAATTACTAATTAAATTCCAAGACATGTTTTCCACTTAATCTGATGCATAAGATCCCTTAATTTATGGCTTGTTAGAGAAAAGGTTAGTAGAGAGTTATTCAGCATGTGATATACCTGAAGTACCATCATTAGGTACTGTCTGATACTTAAAAAAAAAATCCCTTCCCCCCAGTACTGATGTTCCCATCCATTTCTAATACTCCTATAATTTATGCAAGAATAGCAGTACAGTGAATAGTTTTCAATTTTAGTTACTTCCTCTAAGTGGTATGTTCCTGGGAAATAAAGCAGTGCTTAGTGTTTAGCAGATTCATTTTAATGTATGAGTTGTTTGGGTTTTTTTTTCTTTTTCATGGAGGCCCAGAGGTCCTTTGGAGGATCTAATTGTCTTTATGGTTTGTGTGACATGTCTTCAGAGGCATCCTTTCCAGATACAGTTCAGCATATTTGCTGAGTATTTATACTAGTATATTTTGCTAAGAAAGCATCCGAGATTTGTCTGGCTTGGTGAGAAGCCTGAAATCAATCCTACAGAAACACATAAGAATAAACTCAGTGAGGCTGTAGAATGTTGGTTGGGAAGAAACACCCTAACAGATCACTTAGGAGTGTGATCATAACATGGTAGAAAATAAGGGTGAAAGGGTCATAGAAATATTTTATTCAGTCTTGAAGCAGGGATGAATTCTGTAGCATTCCTGACAGATTTGACTGACCTTTTCCTAAGATCTCATTACTGGAGGTTTCTTTGACCGTCTATTCCAGTGTCTAACCTGTACGTTTAGAAGAATTGTATTAGTGAACAAACCACATTTTCTTGCTGCAGTTTTAAATCTGACTAATTGTATTATGCTTCAGGAGACATGGGTAAGTATTTGTGTAATATTCCTCTTCGTGGATGACTCTCTCCTTAATGATCTCCTTACTGTTTCTGAACACTCATATCCTTCACTCCCTCTTGGTAGGGCATGTTTTCTAACACCTTGGCTGTTTATGGTGGTCTTCTTTGGGCTATCTGGGATCAGTTTGTTGGTAAATAGTTCCAGTACCAACTGCAACTGAATTCCTTAGGTCACTGTATTAGAAGTGTCTTTAGTCCTGGAAGAACAGGTTTGTACCAGCTATAACCCTACATATCTTAATGATTATATGAAGTATGTGCTGAACATGTTTGTTATTATTTAGTTGGAGGTTTCAGTGGGAAATTGTAGTATGTTAAAATCTCTGTATCATTCAGTCATCTTATGTTGTTGTTGGGTCATTTCTCTCTAGCCAGAAAATGGCCTGGAATGCTCAAAGAGATGTGTGTCTGTCCCAAAGGTCTGAAAATCCTGGTTCTTATGCTGCACCAAGAACGCACCAATCTTTGTCTTAGTGGAAAGCTGCACAATGAGCTTTTTTCATACATATATATAAACATACATTAAAATCTCAGTGTTTCCTCTTGGAATTAGAAGCAGTATCTTACTGCTGATCATAATTCCTGAAAACCTGAGATGATGCTTCATCTGAAAATCGTGAAGAAAGATTTGGCAAGTTCTTTTGTTTGAGAAGCCTGTCATAAAAAATGTCCTTGGATTGTAAAATGAGAATTGAAATGGAAGATAAACAACTTTATTCATATTTAGAATAACTGTGTAAGAGATTAATATGGAGTTCTAAATATGGAAAAAGATACTGATTGAGATAATAATTGTTTGATAATGTAACCTTATCAACCAACTTTGCATAATGTTTGTACTCGTTTCTGCTTGCATGTGTATGTTCAAGTGTAATTAAAATATTTGACATGAAAGCTCTATAGTGCCTTTCATCTAAATATGTCAGGAATTACAAACACTAGGATTTTTGGCACTTCCATGACAAGTTCTTGAGGGCGCCCTTCACCCAGCTCTGCGCTGCAACCAGCTGTGAGAAACAGCACAGAAATTCTCACTGCATACCATACTATTACTTCTTAAGGAGAATGGCATTGTGGTTTATTTATACCTGCTATTTCAAGGAGGGATGAATGGATAATATCTGTGCTCTGTCAGCAGTGGACTGAAGGAGCTGCAGAAAATGTGATATCCGAGTGCTTCGATTCTATCTTTGTCATTTAAAGATCATCAGAATGGGCAAGACCTTTGAAGTACTAGCGGAAATGCTGTTGAAAAAGAACTCTGTCTGCCACAACCTACAAGACTTCACTCTGGAAATGTTTCATGAATGGACATTAATTTGTTAATTCCACATTAAAAAATGACCAAAAGCAAAAAAAAAATAATTAACCAAGACAAACATTAAAAAGGAAGTCAGGGAGCCCTGTGCTATTCCTGTTATCAAAAAGGCATAGTATTTTCATGAACCACTTGAAAATGGGCAATAAACCCTTTTTTCCCAGATGTCCAGTGAAGATGGTCCCTGTAGAGACAGAACATTTCATGGCTTGGGGGTAGTGAGGCAGGCTATGCTGTACTATTTGGGCCGTATTTGGTTGCTGGGAAAATTAAATACAAGAGCCTGAGAGGACATGGTGACTAGAGAGACTGACAACCAGACCAGACTCAGATAGTGCTTTTTCTCCCCTCGAAAGGGGGGAAGAGATACCTACCTAAATTGAATTCAGCTTTGCTGCGGATATCTTGGATCTAAAGTGCAATAAAATATTTCCTGTTGTAGACTGCAGAACAGGTTTCTCCTTTTCCTCAGGAGACTTTTAAATTGTGTGTTGAAGAAGAGTGCTGCTTCCTCCTGAACACCCTGAAAGCAAGGCCTTTGGTCTTACTTTTCATTCTTGTTAAGTCTCAAAGGAGAGTTTCTGTGCCATTGTAAGTGTTGTTATACAGTGTTGGTATCTAGGACCCCAGTTTCCTGATAGGAAATTACTAAAAGGCAGCTGTAACACCATTAAAGTATGTTACAAAGAGAGAGAGAGAGTATTCAAGTGAAATCTAGTGGAATGCAGTCTCTCAATGTGGGGGAAAAACATTCAGATTTGTCTATTTTAATGTTTTGAAAAGTCACAGGTGTCTGTTAAAAGGTATTTCAGGTTTGACTACTGGGAATAAGCCTCTAGTACAGAGGTGTGGCTCTGAGTTAGTAGAATCCTGATGCTGTAAGTGGTTGGGGAAGGTGGTGTTGTGGGTTGTCCATGTCAAGATTTTGCAAGGAGCTTAGAGCAACGCACCAGAGGGACTAACTTGCCATTAGTTTTAAGCTTCAAGGAACATGAACTAAAAAAACTAGGCAAGGCACAAGAACAGAAGCTCCAGTTGTTCTGGTTTCTAGTATCTGCTGCTGGCTTTCTGTACTGTAGATTGGTATCCAGCTGAGAAGTGCTCCTTAAGAAGCTTTGGGCCATCAGTAGTTTTGAATCACTGATATTTTCCAAATGGACATTTTTCTCTTGGTGATTTCTCTGCGTGTCCAGTCTTTGTTAAAATTCTCTGTAGAAAAATTACCCCACAGACTGGCGACTGAAAAGGGAACTAGGAAACAGCTCAAGAACAGGTTTATTGACATCTATGTCATATATTTTGCATACATAAAAATGAAGATACTTCTGAGAGTATTTATTCTAAATACCCAGTCCAAAACCTTGATTTTGCTTTAGCTTTGACACATTTTATTTTTTTTTTCGTAGTGAACTGGTGGGTGGTTGTACTAGAAAGACCTGTAGTTGTGATTTGACATTTGAGCAACTGTGTTGTGTTCCTGTCTTTCCTGGTGAAACCTCAGTGTAGTATGGGTATGACTAGGATCCTCGTAACATCTCTGGCCAGTCCTTCTCCATGCCTTAGTTCTGCTGTCAGACAGATGAGGGAGATACTTAAGGTAAGAATTATGTTAGTACATAGGATTAAATGGAATTAGCTGGTCTTTGTACAAGATATTTTCCTTTTGCTCTTCCGTTTTATACACCATTAGGCACAGAAGAGAAGATAGGCATCACATCATGTCTCATTGAAGCAGCTTAGCAATGTCTTTTTATCACAGGAATGGGACCGCTTCTGCATTTTATTTATTGCTTAGTCTGGGTGCTTTTGTTTGAGGTAAATTTGCCCCATACAAAAGTTTTACTCTGGGAAAAATAATCCATAATTCACTGACCAGCACCAACAGCATCTTTTTTTTTCTAGCGTGAATGGGGAATGTGTTGCTTGTTCTACCACTTCTGTAGCCTGACATAGCTTATTTCTTTGTGTCCTCTTGACTCAAAATGAAATTATTAGTGTGTCTTAAACCAGTTGTTAATGAGAGTTGTCTGATGTAGCAGTACATTCTAGCCTGGCTGGAGAGCAGGAGATGAAGTACTGCTATTCTTGAATTGAAAAAAAGTAGTTCTAAAGGCCTTAGTAGGTCTTTAAAGAAAGGTCTCCAGGTGTTTCTCATTGGCATTTGACAGATTGAAATCAGATCTTCAGCTGTTCAGAAACAGTGCTTGGTCATGTCACTTGGTTGTGGGATATTTGGCAAGTGATTAGGCTTCCTATTCCCAAGTCCCCAGTCTGTCAACTGACCATATCAAAGTAGTAAAGCATTAGAAGCACCAGTTGAAGAGAAATAGCTAATTACTGAGAGATTGCCTGTAATGTACATTTCTGTTAACTGTAGTGAGAAAATACTCATGTATATTAGATTATAGGCTTTCTTAAGATAGATGTTTTTTGCTTTCCTGATTTTTTTTCTGTTACATGGGGACCACAGCTGTCAGCACAGCTGTCTTTTTTACTATAGTTGCAGTATTAGTGATTTCTCCTTAATTTAATAACCTAAAGGATAAAGTTTTTTTCCCCTCTTAACTATTGTGATACTGTAGAGGTACTCAGTTCTGGAAATACTGACTTAAGCTGGTAACTGATGAGCGGTTTCTCCTTTCTTAAAGGAAATCAATTACAAGACATTTTTGGATTGAGATTTCCCTGCAAGATTTAAGCCTTCATCATGCTACGGAGAATTTGAGTTACGGTGCATGTATGAAAAGATGAAAACATTTGGCTTCTCTGTGTTATTTTTACACAAACGAGCCAGAGTTTATTTCCTTTAAGTGCTTTATCCAGCACACGCATCCCTTTACTATCGGGTGATTTTGAATTAGCTTTATAAAGATTACATGGATAGACACAGCATTGTGGTAGTTAATAGAAACCTGTGCAGTGAGGTCTGTGGGCTGCAAGATCACTAACAGTGCCACTGACAGTGAAGTATGGCCTTATCGAAAGGAGAATTCTTAAGAGGCTGCCCTGGGACACTGCACCACTGTCCTTCTGTGTATCCTGACAATGTTATCTGTCCGCTCAGTACGGAGTATCAAATGTCTGTCACGAGTACAGAAATTAATTTAATGTCACCTGAAGACATGCAATTAATCTTTTAGAGGTTTTCATAATACCTTTACAGAAAGAGTTGCCAGTTTGGCGGATTTGGATTTTGGGGTTTAGCAGAAGATAAGGAAAATTAATTTTTCATCAGGGTTAATACAAGCTAGCAGGGCCACAAAGGCTGAGAAAAATGGTTTGGGAATTTGTCAAGTGTTGTCACTCTAGAATAATGCTGCTTAACGTCTGATAGGTGTAATCAAGAGTTGAGATTTCTATAGAGGGGGATTAATCAATTTGCTCACTACAGAATGCAAGTTGGTGATACCATTCCTTCATGGGGTTTAAGAATGAAAATAAGATTTGATCTGTCAAATTGCAAGCAGCTCTGACAGTATCAATAGGCATTTTATCTGTACATTTTAAAGCATTTGTTATAAATAAATTTGTCCTGCTAATGTTGGTGGCAAATAAACTTCATCTTCATTGTAAAACTGTCATGATTATGATAGAGTAGAGAGCTTCAGCTTGCTAAATTCAAACAGTCTCTCATAAAATGTTGCTTTTAGAATTTGTGATCTCATATTGGATTTTTATGTTTCTTGACTACATATATTTATGTATAGTGAGAGATTCTCACTATTGAAGAATAGCCTTGATAAGTGTCAGGGAATAGGGTCTTATTCATGGCTGTTGAATTGCATAATTCCTCTTTTTTTGTTAGTCCAGTTTCTGATTAAACTGTGCAGATTGTTTCAAAGTAGAAGTTGGAAAATCATTCACCATGTAGATCAAATCCTTTTGCCTCAGTCTTTTGAGTTTGGTTTGATTACGCACAATATTTGAAATTAACTTCTTTTTGGCACATCTAGCAGTCTTGCAGTATTTGAAACTTGAAAGATAGTTTTTGGACATTGCCTGAGCAGAACTCCTGCCACTTAAAAAAAGGGCATTTTCATTTCTCCAGAATGAACTGAATAATGTTAAAGTTTCATTCAAAAGACCTCTTTCTGGCTGCATGTTAGGAAGGTCGACCTTTTATAAAAAGTGGAAATTCAGAACTTAAAGGTCAGAATTATTTGTAATACAAGAATTAAGCAGTAGACAATAACAGAAACATTTCTTCCTTTATTGGTTTGCAGAGAAAGAAGGGAAATTCACTTCTCTGCAGAGGACTTTGGAGGAAAATTACATAAAATCAGATCTTGTATCAATCAATTGCAGGCCTCTGTGGTGGAGTAAGAAGTATTCTACCTGGTTTCAGCACTTTGTGCATCAAATTGCATGAGGCAGGCCTGAATGATGGATAGATGAATCTCTGAAAAAATTAGTGTTGCCCTGTACATCCCAAAATATTATAGCAAAAGTCAGGTAACAGTGTATTTTGACAAGATAACATTCAAATACATCCTATTGCTACAGGTTTAAACTCGGGGAGGAGAGTGATGTAAGCTAAAGAAAAGCAGTACAGAAATTGTCTTTAGGAAAAGAAGAAAATAATTTCAAATGAGCTAGAGCTGAGACATTTTAAGTAGAGGAGATGCTAGCAATTTAGCTTCTAAGATTTAGATACTGGTTTGGGTGGCTTCTGCAGTACAGTTTCAACTCATTTACCTGCTTGTCCGTGGTATTGCTGTGTCTTTTGATCTACTTTCTGGGTGGCAGCTTATTGTGCACCTTATGAATGAAAATCAGGAGTCAACATTTGTACAGTCATCTTTACAGTCCTCCATCTTCTCTAAAATGTGAATCTTCTCATATGAGCGTGTGACCTGTAAGTACTGTTCTGAGGCTTTCTTTATGACTTTAAGTCCAAGTGCTAAAAGCTCTTTGGGGGTGTTTTGTTTCACTTAGTTCTTCATTGGTGTGCCTGAGGAAGCCACTAATTGTCTTGTATAGAAATTTAAAGGATGATGTTGTTGTTGAGTCTAGTTTGCCACTAAATTCTGCTACACAGGTTGTTTGTGTTGGCTGGAACAGTGCTTGTCCTTGCACTATCATGTCTAACTAGTAAAAAGGGAGTTGGTGCTAAAAACTGTTACCTGAAGCTTTGTCATTTTGCCTGTTAGGCACATAATGACCTAGGAGTTGCAGTTGGTGCTCATTTTCTTACAAAGGCCAGCAGATTTTGTCTTCAGTTGAAGCCAGAGCTACCTGGCACAGGAAACAGTGTCTTGCTGACTTACAGGGAGCACTATTAGTCCTTAAGCACAAAGTTGCTCACTCACTGACCTTTCTTCCAAAGTGGTGCTGGAGGTTCATCTCTGCTTCTCCTCTCTGTCATCTCAAAGAATAGTAGTTCAGAGCAGTAGTATAAAGAAGGGGCTTGATCCAGTTGCCCTTTCTGCATTCTTCTTGCAGGAACAAGCAGACCTTGCTTCTTGACCTTTTCTTACCCTATGGACTTTCTTTATTGTTTTATATAGGTTTTCTTATTTCTGGAATGTATCAATTCATTAACAATTGGAAATGTTTCTACCCTTGCAGACTTTTGCAGAAGCATGATGCTAGCAATGAAACCCAAAGGTGGCATTTGAGACCCCAACAGGGAAAAAATCTCATAACATTTTTCATTAGTGTGAACAAATGTTGTATGCTTATGTCTCTGACTCTGTTACAGTTGTGTGTTTAGTTTACACAGTTTTATTTGGTGTTAATTTGGCCTGGTAGTTAAATACTGGATGGTTGTTGGCCATCTTAACCTTTTATGAGAAATTACTGTTTGCTTTTGAAGTTTCAGTAATGAGCATGTTTGTGTTTTGTACCTGAGTGCTTCACTCTCAGATGCTTCCTGTGATATGCTGGGATGGCTTTTCCATTTGGAAGGAAATAGTTGCAAATATGTATGGTTGTTTTTTACAGCAGCCAGTTAGTAGAGATTAGATTTTATCTACCAATACCAAAGTTAAATTTATCATAAAATGTTTTTGTTCCTTAGGTCCTTTCCAACCTAAACCATTCTATAATCTTGCTGCTGCTGTGGGGTTGCATAAATTATCTGATCAGGGCACAGGGCTTATGGTGATCCTGATCCTGGAACTAATACTGAAATGAGGAGGGTTTCATGCTGGTTTCCTGTTAAGGTTTTTGGTACATACGTTTGGGTGTTTCAGAAGAAAAGAGCTGATGCTTTTATATTTATAAGCAGCAACTGAAGAGATACTCTGAAAGGAAAACTTTATAATTTCTTACTAGTTACTGCTCTCAAATTTTCATTATTTCATATATAAAATTTTACATGAACCCATATAGCCATTCAGTTTAGCACAGAAGATAGATATTTGGTTGGAAGAGAGAAAAACAGATGCAGTTTTTCATTACTTTCTTGCTTAGAACACTGTGGATGAAAGCACTTCAATGAGAAGAGCTGCAGGATTTTTCATATGACAGATTACACTTTTGAGGTGTAGATGGTGCAAGGGGGTGATGAAGCTGATTTGTTTGGAGCTTAAGTGACCTGGGATTGAATTGAGTTCTTGAGAAGCTGTTGCCTGCGTGTACTTGATAAATAGAGGCATTGATTTAGGGATGTGAATTCTGCACTAGTGTATTTGGAAACATGAGACTGTCCTAGATATCACCTCTGCCAGACTATTTCTCTTCATATGATAGGCAGGAGACATGGTAACCAGTCCTTAGAAGTGTTTCCTTTACTTTTGTGTAATCCTGGTAGAGACCTAAGTATACTCTCAATCAAGATAATCTCAGTCTTGGACCATAAACCTATTCCTTCTGCAGCCTTGTATTTTTTCTCCTTGTTCATGAGAAATATGAAGCCTTCTCCTTGACATGGTACAGATGCAAAAAGAATATTTACTTGTGGATATTTAAGGGAAAGGAAAAAAACCTGTATAATTGAAGGTGCTTTCATGATTTATTTTTTTTTTCCTTCATTCCTCAGACATGCCTTCTATTTGAGAGCTTTTTCAAGGTTACCTGTGGTGGGTTAGGAGCTTTGACAAAGCCTTCTGTGTGCAGATACTGTGTTCATTAGTATTTGAGTTCTAAAGTTGGAGTTCAGTTAAGGCATACATACTGCTGTTGAAACTACAGTAATGTGATGCACTTTATAGATGCAAAAGTACCTGATCACTTGTTAGGATCTGCTGTTTTTTTCTTATTCCATGGGATGTTTTCCAGGGACTGAGCTGATCTGGGTAGCAGGACACAAATTCAAGAATCACCTTTCTGTTTGTAGAAAACACTGAGCTGGTTGCATAGAGGCAGTGGAAGGGAATAATTCCTTTTAGTGCTTCTAGCTTATGTTTTTACTGTGCTTGATTGCACTGAGGTGCAGTGGAAAGGGACTGAAATGGTGTTTTACTGTGTGATTATAAATATATGTGCTAAGAACTTTGTAATGCTGAACAAAACAAAACTTGGGGAAAAAAACTGTTCCAAATGTGACCAGTGTTAGAGGAAGGAGACTCCTTAAAAGCCTGCTAGTATAGAAGCTGGCAGAATAAACGTGTGCTTCAAAATAAATACTAGTTTTTCACTGATGAGAGGATTGAAGTTCTAAAGATTAGTGGAGTTATTGGCCTGGTTCTTGCAGCCTTCTCAGTTATTTTCTCTCCTTCTACAGTGTGTATGTCTCTCTTAAAAAAAAAAAAGTTGTTAAAAAGTAATGCACACCATAGTTCACATACAACCCTGAAATGGCAAATTATTTTGAAAGAGAAGTGAGAACACCTTGCTTCTTTGTATATGAAAAGACATTACTGAACACTGTTATAAAAGCTGAACAAAATAAACTGTTCTTCAGAGACCATTGTGTTGCTTTATGCTGAAGCACAATTTCCAGGCTCAGCCCTTGCACACGCCTGCCCATTTGCTTTAGCAGGCAGACCTCTAGGTATTCCCTGTGTACCAAGTGAGGTGGATGTGGCAGGAGGTTGCTCAGGGCAAGGGTTTGCAGTGCCTGGACACTGAGCTGCCTGTTGTGTTGTTGATTTCAGCAGGGGGGAGAGGATGCTGGCTTTTTTCACCCAGAGGGCCAGCCCCAGCGGCCTCAACAACCCCCGGAGCCGAAACAGCAGCCAGTGCGGAAGGTCACATTGACAAAGGGAATGCAACAGCAGCAGCAGGCACAGATCCATTCACCAGCTCCTCAAGGAGTCAAAAACATCCAGGGAATCCATCAACCTAAAAAGGTGATTTTTAGATGCATATTGCTGCTAGAAGTTTTACTGTCTAGCTGTGTTGCTCTATTAATAATTAGCATTCTGTTTGTCAATTGCTAGCGCAGGGCTGCGTGACCCAGCAGATGCATAATTGCTGTAGAGCTTTTCATCTAGGGAGGCCTCTTTGTACCCAGCACAGACTGGAGATGCCTGCAGGTTGTATTATCTGCTTTCTGGCCAGCACGGTACTCCTTGGGGAAGTGCATGTTTCCCAAGAGAGCTACTGTAGGAGTTGGTATCCAACATGCTTTCTGGCTTTAAAACCAAGATTTTTTCTGAAGTTGTGCTTAAGCTTTTATTCTGACTGTTTCCTGAGTATGTAGGAGCACACAGAAACTGGTTCAGGATGCTCTCTGGTTGATCCTCAAAGTTGGTATAGCTCAAAATAGTTGATGGTCTCATAACTGGACTTTTGCACTGATTGTGCCCTGGGAGGAGGCAGGGAGAGGATTCAGATGGCACTGGTGTATGCCTTCTCTGCATTTCCAAACTGTCACTCTCCCTGAAAATAGGTGATATTTTGGCTTCTAAGTTATATCTTGGTTTTGAAATGTTGGCCATAATCTTCCTGCTTCATGTAAGGATAAACTTTGCTGATGCAGATGGATGTGAAAAGTCATTACCCTCCATAGGATTTCCACATAGGAATTGAGAAGCTGTGTTGTTAACTCAATGTTAAGTGTTAACTCTGTTTAACGTTTCTTAACCTGTTTCATTGTTATTTTTCCTCTCTCCAGCTGTTCAACCTTTAATTTACAATAATTAAATCCACATATTTTCTGCTGCAGAGGATATTGTGGTGCCAGATCCTACAGGATTTGGGAGAAAGGGTCTTGAAAAAATACTGATTTAAAATTATTTGCTGTATGCAAGTACTCCATCCTGATAGCAACCCAAGATTTGTTAGCAACAGGGACAGGAGGTTCCTGAAGCAGTTTACTGCTCTTGTGGGGTACTTTAAATTTACCTATGGGCTGAGGAGAGATCACCAATGAGTTTTTCTGGCCATACTCAAAATACAGGAGCTGAGCATGTGCTGCTGATGTGAGCAGTGTTGAAAACCAACTTATATATTTTGGTCTGAGACCCTCCAGTGCTTGGTTGGTCTGTGCTAGCACCGAGGATTTTAGCCTCATATATATATATATATATATATGTAAAACCCAATATATACTTTGCTGTCCTTCTAAAAGAGATTTATATAAGCAGCAGATGAATATGTTAATAAGTGGCCTTTCAGATCAGCTAACAGCAACAAGCTGTTTTTAATCAACGCGTACTTTAATCAAGTCTTTAAGTAAATCACCAACTTTTGTATCATCTGTCAAATGCAGTGAGCAGAAGCACTAGGTAAGTAAATCAAAATACTGTTACTTTTGTTGTTGGCAGGTCATTATGCACGGGAGAGGCAGAGGAGTAGCAGGCCAGATGGGCCGAGGACGCTTGATGCCAAATAAACAGAACCTGCGAGTGGTGGAGTGCAAACCTCAGCCCTGTATTGTGTCAGTTGAAGGGCTTTCTTCATCAACTACTGATGTCCAACTGAAAAACCTGCTGATGTCAGTGGGACCCATTCAGGTAGGTCAACCTCAGTTTATCATTTTTGTGCCAAAAGGCTTTCATTCTGGAAAGCTCAATTAATTCCCTGACACTAAATACAATGTGTGTTTATTGGTAATTTATGTTTGAAGGCAGCCCCACTCCCACATGCTACACCTGGTAGCAGAGACAAGCACGTGATGATACTGCAGCACGGCAGGTTCAGTAGGATTTTGCTAATCCTAACATTCCTTTTTTTGGAGGTCTTGTACTATCTGTATTATTTTCTTAGACAACGAGCATCTCTGTTCTGTGAGGTTGTTTAAGCCAAATGATCATATCAAAGCAAATTAATTTTGGTGGCTCTCCTTGTTTTTGTTGTTGACTTGCAAGTGCCTTATTTTTGTGACATTTACCTCTTCAGTCATTGTTGTCCCAGGGTAAGAGCACTGACCACTACCCAGTGGAGATTTTGTACCGTGTATCACTATCTAATTTTTCAGATGAAAACTGTCTCCTTTGAGGGGTGCTCGTTACCATTTTTTAAAAAGTTCTCTTCAGGGTGGGGCCTGTGAGCAAGGTTATAACACAAACACACATTGTGAAGCTTCTGTTTGTAAACTGCCTCCTGGAACTGTTAAACTGACTTTAGGAATAAGCAGGAAATAATCAAAGCACTGAAAGACTTAGGAGCCCCTGTCTGACATTGTTAATACATTTGAAAATATCAGTCAATGAATAATGAAACATACAGATTACAAGGATTATTTTTCCTTGATTTTATTCCTTTTTTGGGTGCTCCTTTTGAGAGGATCAGTGTTTTCAGAAGAATGCAATGCATAAATTGGAGCTGTTCTGTGAGACTTCTTTATGAGTGGAATCATCTCTCTGTTGCAAAACACATGCTCTCCTAAAGATGTACACTCTGCCTCCCCTCTTCCCAGTTTAGTAAACGGAATAATGCTGAATTATTTATGTTGTCAATTCAGAGAGAATTAATTTGTTTGTGAAAGCAAAAATACTCTCACAAAATTCTTTGTCCCTTCATGTTCTACAGTATTCTGAGAAATTATTCATACAGTTCCAAAGCACATTTATTCAGGGTTTACTTGCTGAATCTTGCAGAGAGTATTAGAAGGAAATTAATAGAAACCGTGCTAATAAATACGCACAATTGAGAGAAGTTATTGAGGGTATGCTAAAAATGTATTTGGTACTTGCTGGTTTGTAACAGACTCCAAACGCTGGTGTCTTAGTTCAATATCACAGGCCAGTTTAGAAGGGTGTGCTTATAGGAAAAAAGTGATAATGCATTTTCCAGTGGGATTTGGTACATCTCTGTGCCCTACAGAACTTGGATTCTTGCAGCCACATCAACTGTACCTTTGGAAATTATGGTTTCTACATCATCATCTATTTGTACCTTACCAGAGATCTAGAAGTATTACTGGAAACAGCTGGTTGAATTTATCTAACAGTGATGAAGGCTTTTGTGCTGATTTCTCACTTGAATATCAAAGTGTGACTTGTAGAAGGTTAGAAATGTCCTGGCTTGTTTAGGAATGAATGATGATTCAAAAGTGTGGATTGTGAGATGTGATCCTTTTGTAGGAAGAATATGAGACTGGGACCACCGTGTGCAATATTTAGCTCTTTTGGTTATTTTTTTTCATGGTACTGTGATGTACCACAAAATGTTAACACACTGAATGAAGAAGAGGGAGGAGCAATTTTAAGTACCTTGTGAGGCAAGAACTGAAAACAAAATTTTTGAACATCTTTGTTTCTGCTCACAATAATAATTTCTATACAGATGGTGCTAGATTGTGAAAGAGGTCAATATCTCTGAGCGCATGAGTGGGTATTCTTGTGGCCCAGTGCTGTACAAATTCCCCTGCCACTGGAAATGGCCAGGAGGCTTTGATAGAGATGGGGTACCCTACTTGGTTATTCCCTCATTCTTCCTTGAAAATGCATTTCATGTAAGTGACTTGCAATGAGGAGTGAGCCACTGAAGAAAGCCAAGTGGTGGATGGAAGGTTTCCTTGCCAGGTGGGCTTTGGGGGTTTTATGTGTGAGGACAGTAACTACGAGGCAAGGACAGGTTATGGCCATGACCAGAGCAGAGATCTCACATAGCACAGAGCACTTGATCTACTAAGATGAAGCCTTGCAGCATGAAGTAGGAGGTGGCTGTTGCAAGCAAACAGCAAAGTGTGATATTCTAGCTGCTTTTTTGCAAATTAGGCAAGGTGCCTAGACTTTTAGCTGATTCAGATGGTGTTCAAGAGACACTGACCAAGAAGAGGGGGAAGGTGAGTCAGTTGTAGCTGACTTATTCTTTAAGATGTAGTGTATCCTGTCCTTAGCTGTCAACTATATTCTGCAAAACTTTCCTTAAGGAGTTGAACTCCGAGATGTCAGTTTCTCGAGTTTTATTTACCATGGGAGGATAGAGGATGTGTGTCAAACTCATGCTTATTTTTCTCAGTTGTGAAAGACATTTCAAAACTCAATCAGAATTTAAGGAGTTACCTTTCTGCCTGGATGGTATCTTGAAATGACATGTGCCATTTATCCAAACCCCAAATCTGTGGTTTAAGGTAAAGCTTTCCAAACTAGAACATACACCTCTCATGGTTAGCAAGCTTCGGGCTTCAGTGATGTGCAGACACAGCAGGTAAATCTGAATAGTACCTCTTGTGTATCCAGTTTTGCACAGTCAAGACATGAATGTGTGAACGGCTGCACTAAGGCATAGCTCCCAGAGAATGGGAGGAAATAATTCCCAGCGATCTCTTCACTCTTTAACAACAAGAAAAGATCACAAGCACTTGTCCCACCCGATACAGGACCTCTGCTTAATCTGCTCCTTTTATGCTGGTGCATCTGTAGAGCAATTTACCCACACCAGCTCCTGTTTCCAAGTAATTCGTTTGGCTCCTGATTTTGTTGCACTGTGCTTGTCCTGTGTGTGTTTTCTCAAGAAGAGGATCTTTGCTGGCATAACAGAAAGTTTCAACATGTTTATGGGAAAAGTCTTTAATTTATCAGTGGAGCGAAGGGAGAGGGCATTACTTTGTTTTTCTGGGTGCAGAAGGGTTGGTTTTTTGTTTTACCTTTTTCATGTCAGTGTCGCTATTGAGGTACAGGGACCTCGTGCAAACCTTCAGAAGGGAAGTTGAAAACTTCCTTCAATTTATGGTGTTCAGTGCTGCCACTTTTGCCATCAGCTTGCATTGAGGTGGTGGTGCCATGAGGCAGGGTTTGAGAACAGCTGAGCATAAGTAAGAGAAGATGAAGTTGGAAATTCACCGTGTTTCCTTTCCGTACCCTAGAATGGAGAAAATTTTTCCCGTATATGAGCTTTGAAATACTATCTATTGCCTAATCACTGAAGACTCTAATTCTCATCCTTGCTTCATTAAAACTGCTTTGTTATTAACATAAGAGAAAAAAAACCACTATTAAGATTCTCAAGATACTGAATAGAAGAAAATCTTTGGGACTTCAGGAACAGCCACTTAGTCATAGCTGCATTTTACAAATCAAACATTAATAAATTAGCAGGAAAAGTGCTTCCTTTCAACATAAAATTTGCTGCCAGACTCCATGGAGAGCGTGAGCTTTCAGATACAAATAATACACCAACAGTAAAATCTGAGTGCTGAATCTGAAACAATTCCATACTATAAATAAAATTATGCATTTCAAAGTGTTGGGAAGTACAGAAGATTTCTGAGCACACCATCAAAATAGAGCCTCCTGGGGACCACTCTGGAGCAGTGACATTCAGTACACATCCATCCAGAGCCCCTTGCCAAAGTAGATTACTAATAAGTTGCAAAGGTCATTAAAAAACCCAGTGCATTTTCTTGATGCTCTTGAATCCATATTTGATGTTTATGCTGTATAAAAAGGGCTTATGTGCAACTAGTTATTGCCTCCTTCAGATTTTATTTCTGTTGGTTTGGTTTTTTTAGGATGGTTGCAAGTAGAGGGAGTCATTTTGCTAGATCTCCAGATAATTTGAGTATTGAATGTGGAGATGTTTCATCATCACCTTTAATTTTATTTTCTTATACCAAACAGTTGCAAACATAAAAAAAGTCAGTGCAAAATCTCAGTATTGCTTTGTGAAGATTAAGATAATACATTCTGATGTTAAAAAAAAAAAAAAAAAAACCTCAAAAAAACTCCACTGTTGTATCTGAGAGGTGCTGAGAATGCTGCAACTGTAGCTGTATCTTGAGTAGTTTTACAAATACGAGTACGGTAATGTAGGGGTTTTTTCTGGTCTCAGAAGGGAAAAACAATTGCCTTGCTGATGTGCTTCTCTTCACTTTGCAGAGCGTTGGTGCTACCTAGTGTTTAGTTTGGGTAAAGACAGCTGTCTGCACTGAAAAATTGAGGAGCCTTTTTTTAGTTGAAAGGCTTATTGCTGGATACGACCAATGTGCGTGGGTGAGCGTGCCCAAACCATGGTTGCTCCTCCAGGATCAGCAGGGTGGTTCTCGTGTGACAGGGCACACAAGGCATGCAGGACTGGTGTGATGACCTGTGTAGCCTTCTGCCTGTGAAAACATTTTCAGCCAAGAGTGTTTGCCAGCTCCATTGACTGTGGGAGAAGACACGAGCAGTGCTTGGGGCTGGGAGGAGAGCAGCTCCATCATGAGCCAGCCCAGTTCAGCCCTGCTTTATGTGAATTTGAGATGCCCATCTCAATGACAGGAGAAGATCTGTTCTTCTCATCTCGCGTATGGAGATGGAAAGGTGTGCACTTTTAAAGGTGGAATGTAGGAAGTCAAAGGTGGCAGAAAAGCAAGAAGGAGGAACAGAAGGTGGAAAAGATGAGCTGCAATAGCTGAAGATAAAATAAGTATGTTCTGCCTCAGCCTCTGTGCCTTTTGGTAATGGCTTGGAAGTGTTGCTCCTAGGAAAAGTGCTTCAGGTGTTAGGAAACTGTGAGGATAATAAAAATGTGTCTGAATTTATTGATTTGGGACAGGAAACAAATTGAATTTGATCTTTCTTTTCAGAAAGTGTCTGTTGTGCTGTTGTTCAACTTGTTGCAGAGCAGGTTAGATCACACACTGGAGAAAGTTTATACTTTAACAGCTTCATATGGGCTGCCACTCCTATTCCCAAAGCCATCTATGAGATGAATGTACAGTCTATTAGGCAGTCTTACTTCAGTGAAATGAATGAAGAAGGAAACTTATTTTCCATGTGTCTCCTATAATTGACATGAGTGCTTGCCCCATTCTCACTCCTACCTGATAGGTTTCCATCTCCCAGTGCTCTATCTTTTAACTTACTCTTCGCCATGTAACTTGTGAGAGTTCTGCTGTCAGAGATGTTTGCTTTCTGCAAGAGATCTCCTCATTGATGCTGCTTGTCTCAAGGCTCTTGGTTTTGTAGTGAAGGTTAGCTGGAGATTATTGTGCTGCTCTTATCATGCAGGCTGTTTCAGTACTATTTTCCCTGACATGGTAAAAGTGTAGATTTAATTACAGGATGTGTGTAAATGAGCATTTTGAGGGCAGTGTAGGTGTGCAGACCTAAAGATAGGCCTGCAGGAGAAATGGTCCTTTTATGGTATTCATGCTGTAGTCACTGGTTAGATAGTTCAGCTGCAGATAAAATCAGTTTCTGTTGTTTTGTTGCTTTTTTTAATTGTTGAATTAAATAGTATGTGTCAAAACAGTTGTAGGCAAACTAAATCAAAAGCACAAGTGATCATACAATATTGGTTGGTTGTTGCATTTTCCATTCAACACAAGATCTGCATCTTCCATCCCAGTGCCTCAGGAAGCAGTTATTTTGCTTCAGGTTTCTGATGAAGTGGAACACCAATTTGTATTCCCAGCCAATAACCCATCTTGCTCAGGGTGGGATAGCAGCAGCTTACTTGTTCTGTGTCTGGCAATCTATGTTGTTAAGCATAACATTTTGGAGTTTAAATAGTAATGCAAATAAAATGTCCCAAAATCAGAACAGAAATTTTCAAGAGATCTTTGTCAGCAGAATGATTGATGTTCATGTTTACAAGTTATGATAGATGAGGAGGAATTGTTTGAAAACACAATGTAGATCATGGTTCATGCTGAGATAGTAAGTGTTTGTCAGCAAAGATGTAGAGTGTTTAAGTCTATGATGTTCATATCAACTTAGCTTAATAGTTGCCTTACTGATTTAATGTTAAAACCAGAACTTTTCTAATACCTGAATAGGGTGTTTATACCTAGCATATCTAAACAAACATGAAGTGATTCTGCACCATTTTCACTACTGTAGTTTGCGCACAGTAAAGGTTGAGAATTTGTTTTAAAACTGTTTGAATTAATTTTTTTCAGTTGGTTTCCAACTGGGGAAGTATTGGTTGTGTGGCCTTAGTTTATATTTTTGTTTTGCAGTCCTGAATTTTCTGTCTTGTTAAAACAGACGCATGTTAAGTGCAGTTGCTGAGAAGACCCTGATGATAAAAGTTACTGCCTTACCTCTGGACTGTGAAACAAGTGGTTTCAGTGAAGGATCAAATGAGTTGGCTTTTTGTTCCCAGAGTTCTCTGTATTGAAGAGTGAAATTAAATCTGATCAAGTCGCTTTCCAATAGCCCTATCCAAGAATTGATGTCTTGTTTCCAAAGCAATTAAGTATTAACATGTAATGTTTTGATTGTATTTTTTTGCTTTGGAAAATAACGCAGTAATACAATATAAGAACAGGCTGTGACATAATACCCAAGCTAATCAGTCAATAATAATTATTAATTCATGTCAAAGTATAAATAAAATGTCTGTAGTAAAATTTAGATACATTGCCTAGTTTCGCTAATAAGTCTGCACTGCATCAGTAAGTTTTAATATGCTAATTACTGAGCAGTTTCTTAATAATTATCATTATGGGTATATAAACTGCAAAATCAAATTTTGCTTCTGTGCATCTCAAGAATATTAATGTAATACTAGCACAATTATTGTAGAAAAAGTCACTAATGGAGCTTCTCATCAATTGATCACAACAGGGGTCTGGAGCATAAAGCATTGGGAAAATCTCATGTGGTAAGAGAGTGAGGGCTGACGTGGTTTCCAGCAGGAGGACTGGAGATGGTTCAGGAGAGGAGAGGGAAGCAGGTGACAGCAGGATGTGCAGGGTGCAGCTGAAGGGATACTTCTCTGGGTTCTTTTCCAGCTCCTCTTGTCTGTCTGTTCTCTGAAATGTTTGTCCTTTCAGTGATTCAGACAGGTTTTTCTGCTATTAAAAGTTTCAAGTTCTTTGAAAGGCACAGATTTTTTAATCTTTTTTTTAATTGCAATTTAGAGATTATTTTTATTTCAACTTTAGCAACTTGTTTCTAAATCTTTTTTACTGGCTGTGATTGATTCTTAGTCTTCAAAACTAGTCCTTAGTGATAGGACTGAATTAGTCCTTAGTTCTTTTCTACCCAGGAAAGTGATGTCAAGAGAATTAGTTACAGCTCTATAAATTTTAGTAAAGCAACATCAGTCAAGGAGGATGGCACAAACTTCAACACCTCCGTCACCCGCTCCAGGAGATAACCACAGAAGTGAGCTTTGTCCAGGGTCTTTCATTGGTGCTTTGTGCAACATTATTATATTCTTGGTGGTAAAAAATGCTTAACCTTGACAAGAGCTTTATAATTTAAAAAAAAAAAAAAAACAAACACAAAAAATAATCTCCCAAGAGGTTGTGTTTTTTTTTTTAAAGCTAAAGCTCATTCATACCACTTTGGAAAGTAAGAAGGTGTTTTTTTTAAGTAGAACCTAGAGTAATTATTAAAAAATAGGCTTTGTCTTTTTGTCTCTGCAGAGTTTACAGATGCTCCCTCAACAACGGAAAGCCATAGCAAAATTTAAGGAGCCAGCACATGCTTTAGCATTTCAACAGAAATTCCACAGGTAAATAACTAAGTACTGCTGCCACCTCGGTTCCTTCCCTCCCTTCAAAAGATAAAATCCGTCTCCTCTGCTCCATGTTTCTCTTAATCCAATCAAGCATCTGTTTATTAGCGACCTTCTTAGAACCTCCTTGTCTGCTCTCCACCCCTAACATCAGTTTGTGTACCAGGTTTAAATTTCTTTTAACTTTTAACAGGCACATGATAGATCTGTCCCACATAAACGTGGCACTGATAGTTGAGTGATGTCTGCTGAGAGAAACCATGACACTAACAGAAGCCTACTGTGGAGCTACAGGAGGCACAATGGCAAAACCATCAGGTTGTGAGACCTTTCAGCTTAGTCTTTAGTTGCTCTGTTGAACTACAGAAAGCAGCAAGATGTCCTTCAGAAGAGCTGAACTTGAGAGGATCTGCGAGAGTGGAATTTCTGTTCGCTTTGTTCATGTTCTGTTGTAACCACATGGAACTACAATTTTTTTTTCCCAAATGCTTTCAATGCATGTAGACACTGTTCTTCAAGATCCTACTGTGTGACCACAGTGACTTGAGAGAGAACGTTTACATCGAAAGATTTAAAAACTTTCTTCATAGCAAAGAATATTTGATAATGGTTGCTCTTATCTTCAGTGCAAGGTATTTGAACAAAAACTCACTTTTCTAAACAAAACCCGTTAGTTCTGGTGTCTGTCTGAAAGCACAGAAGGTATTCTTGGGTAGATTGAAGTGTGGTCTACTTCACTGACTTAGCAGAATGCTGAGAAGCTTTGGAGGTGACACTGGAGAACTGTAGTTTGGATCTTTGTAAATATGTTAAGTCTGTCTTTGCATTTTTCTATTCCAACACAGACTTCCTTCTTCTCCTTCTGACTCCACCTATACCGTAAAACCCTATTGTAGGAATAACATTGCTGTATTTTCCCTTGGTTTTTAAAAACAAGGATCTTTTCCCTTTATTAGCATCGTGGGGTAGTGAACTCCAAGTTGTAACTAGGTTGTTTTAAATGGAATTGCCAAATACAAAGAAAAAGAGATATTTAGTGGCTCAATTAAATGTTACACAGGAAGAGTGGTGCATTCCTTTATTCCTGCTAGTTCTTTTGGGCTAGAGCTTCATGGTGGCCTTTTGCTTTTTTTATTAGTCTTTTTTTTTTTTTTTCCTTTGAGATTTACTTTGTGACTAATGCTGAACCATAAGAAACCTATAACTGAAAGGACTTGGTTTGATGTGTTGTTCCCAATAAATACAGGGCTATTAAGGGCATTGTGAATCTGCTGGTGAATGTGGAAGTTCCCAGAAATAATGTGCAAACATTATGGAGCTTATATTTTATTCAAAGTAAAATCCATAATATTTCCTTTTGGTTGGAACCATCTAGATGGTATTGCCAAAGGAACAATTTTTTCAGTTATTTCTGAATAAACTTATTAAAATGTCATCTTTATATGGGATTCCAATTTTTATGAACATTTCCTTAGTTTTTAGACTGTGAGGTTTTGCTTCATTCTTCATTTTAGGAGTACTCATAAGTATTCCAGCTACTATTTAAATAAGAGGACTTAGAGAAACCTTCTAGGTTTGTTACCTGAGTGACCACAGAAGAACACTGCTGGTATGTAATGAAGCAGCTGCAAATGAGGTCCAAAATAGGCATGCCAAGTGTGGAAGGGTGAACTAAGCAAATTTAAAGTAGCATTGATTTTTTGTTTTTGTTTTTATTCCTTTGGAAGGTGTAACAGTAAACAAGTCACAAAGACCTAATTGACTTTCTAACAGTTTTGGTCTAGATTTTCAATGAAGTAGAAGCAATGAAAAAATAATCAACAAATACTGTCAAAAGTCTTTTAGGCAAAACTTCTCTTTGTTAACTGAAATAATAGAGAGTAATGGAGTACTTTGGAAATAATTGCATTGGGAACAAATAATTAAGACTTAAAATCCATTTACGACTTAGTGATGAGACACGTGAGATCATGAGGATTTTTGTGTTGAAGTGAGTTTTACACTCATCTGTATAGTTCCCCATTTATGCAGAATGCTTAGTACCATCCAGCACAATTACTATATATTGAGTGCTGTTAGTGTCTCAGGGTAGTCCCAAGCCCAGGAGAAAGAATGAGCTGCAGTAGGACGTGCCCAGTGGGAGCCAACCCTGAAGACTCAGGCGAGGTGATCTGCTGTTTAACTCCTCACTCCGTGAGCACTAGGACCCCTATGCTGCCTCCTCTAGTTGTGTAGTTTTACTTTTAAGAAATAAATACTTAGCTTTACAATGAGTCATTAAACAGTTATTCATCCCACTGTTACGGAGCAGCTTCTCTGTAATGAGAAGGTTCGGAAGACCTCTCGGAGTGGAGCAATAATAGTGCGTGTCTGAAAATCTGGGTTAAAAATGCAAAAGGCAGACAGGCCAGCAGCTGAGTTCAGTAGTAGGAACATCTGCAGTTGATCAGCTGTCCTGTCAGCAGCAAACATTATTGAGGTTAGAGGGTTTCTTGGAGCCTAAAAATATGGGTTTGATTCAAAAGTCAAAGAAGTTTGTAGAAACACTCCTGCTTTGGGTTTTGAATCCATCCCAAAGAGGCTGAGCTTCAGCCAACTTCAGTTTTAGACATTTTTATTCAGTTGGCTTTTAAAAAAAACAAAACAAAACACATTTTTTTTCAGACAATTATGTGGCTTTGGAACAAAGATGTGAAATGGCCTCAGATCTATTTAAATGTAGGAGGCCACATACACAATGCCTGTTTAATGACTAGATGCAGCCTCTTTAAAGGCAGCTGCAGTAGATTATTCCTTGTGCATAGACAGTGTGGGTGGATCACTGGTGATTACTTTGGCTGCTTCTTGCAGTACCTGGGTATCTTCCTATATGCAAACTTCATATATGTATGTATGTCTATATGCATTTTATTATACACATACATACATTCATACTCACACCTGAGTTGACACCATATCTCTCTAATATCTAAAAGAACCTCAGTAGCAAAAGTAGCAATTAGGTTAGTCATTTGTTAAAATGTTCGTGTTGATTAGTTCTCAAATCCTAACGTAAACATGGGTTTCTTGGCAATGATCAGTTTGGATGATACAGCTCTTCTAGATTTGTTGTCTCCTCCCAAAAAAAAACCCAAAGGAAGTAGAGGTAAAGTTAGATGGACGTGTTCTTGCTGTGTTCTTTTTCAGCATATAGTTAAATCTGAACATCTTAAGTTAACTTTCTTGGAAGATCTGTTGCAACCATTATCTTGTTCTTTCTTTATCAAGCATTCAAAATATGATGCAAAATGCAGGAAAAAAAAAAGACATTTAATGTAATATGTAAATATTGACCTTTTAAAATTAAAATGTTACTCAAAGTGCTTACAGTCAACCACATCTTAGCTATTTGTTGTTAATTTGTGTTGTCTTATCTAAGTTTAATGGATACAGTTCCATAAATGTTGATGTGTTTTTGTGTATATCTTCAAATTTTTATAAAGATGCTAGTAAGTCAATACGTATATCCTGATCTGTGTATTATTTGTTCACAGTTTTTATTAGTATAATTTTATAATTATTTTAATAGGCAACTCCAATAGGTGATTATATGAAGCCAACTTTTTTTTTTTCAAATGATTTTGTTTTCGTCTTGTAGCACTGGAGAATTAATTTATAACTAATAGTATTTTGCCTTGACTAAAAGATGGGGTTCGCCATATGACCTGTGGTATTTTAGTAGAATGTTCTACTTTTTTTTTAAAAAAAAAAAATATCTCTGTTCTTTAACTTTTGAGGGGAGGTACAGTGCACTGTCAGACCAAGGTTTCGGGCTTCTAGGGTTGTTCTGTTGTGCTGTACAAGTACAAATTAGGTCTGTCATGTAATTTTGTGCTCAAAAGTTTGGGATATTTTGGTTTTAAACGTAATTCGAGTTGATCGTGTAACATGCTGGTTAGCAGCTGGTGTGGCACCTACAACACTGTGTGATGGAAAAATGGGAAGTGTTGGGAAAGCTCAGTGTCACTGGTGCTAGGCAGGGGGAGAACAGGTCCATAGCATCTTCATAGCTAGAGGAGCTGCCGTGCAAATGTTTCCAAGTAGTGGTAGAGAATAAATTTAGACAGGGATATTGACCCACTTATATCTCCAAAACAACTTTGGGAAAGAAGAGTAAATACTGGCACCCCCTCTGTGAAGTATCTTCAGATACCTGTTTTTTTCCCCATTTATAACTGAATATACACTTCACATTTCCAAACTTATGTGAAAAAGCCCTTCTATCCATTAAAATGCCCAGTCTGCTTGGCATTTCATTTCTTTGATGTTAGGTTTCCACTACCAGGGTATAGATCAGACTTTTTTTTTTATATAAAACTATAGGTTATGTCAGAATAACCTGGAACGGTCTTCATCATGTTTTCCTTAACATTATTTAGCTACTTGGAATAAGAAAAAAACTTGGTTCTGAGTTTCTTATGTTTTTAAGCATAGTATCTTTGATCTGTTTAACTGGAAATGGTGCCACCTTCCTGGAAGGTGCCGTAGGCGCTTCCCATCCTACACAGAGAGCTGTGTGTCTGTATGTGTGTGTGGGTGTGTTTCCCTTGTAGCTGGGGTGAGAGGGTGGGTGGGAGGTGTGACTAATGCTGAACCATAAGAAACCTATAACTGAAAGGACTTGGTTTGATGTGTTGTTCCCAATAAATACAGGGCTATTAAGGGCATTGTGAATCTGCTGGTGAATGTGGAAGTTCCCAGAAATAATGTGCAAACATTATGGAGCTTATATTTTATTCAAAGTAAAATCCATAATATTTCCTTTTGGTTGGAACCATCTAGATGGTATTGCCAAAGGAACAATTTTTTCAGTTATTTCTGAATAAACTTATTAAAATGTCATCTTTATATGGGATTCCAATTTTTATGAACATTTCCTTAGTTTTTAGACTGTGAGGTTTTGCTTCATTCTTCATTTTAGGAGTACTCATAAGTATTCCAGCTACTATTTAAATAAGAGGACTTAGAGAAACCTTCTAGGTTTGTTACCTGAGTGACCACAGAAGAACACTGCTGGTATGTAATGAAGCAGCTGCAAATGAGGTCCAAAATAGGCATGCCAAGTGTGGAAGGGTGAACTAAGCAAATTTAAAGTAGCATTGATTTTTTGTTTTTGTTTTTATTCCTTTGGAAGGTGTAACAGTAAACAAGTCACAAAGACCTAATTGACTTTCTAACAGTTTTGGTCTAGATTTTCAATGAAGTAGAAGCAATGAAAAAATAATCAACAAATACTGTCAAAAGTCTTTTAGGCAAAACTTCTCTTTGTTAACTGAAATAATAGAGAGTAATGGAGTACTTTGGAAATAATTGCATTGGGAACAAATAATTAAGACTTAAAATCCATTTACGACTTAGTGATGAGACACGTGAGATCATGAGGATTTTTGTGTTGAAGAGAGTTTTACACTCATCTGTATAGTTCCCCATTTATGCAGAATGCTTAGTACCATCCAGCACAATTACTATATATTGAGTGCTGTTAGTGTCTCAGGGTAGTCCCAAGCCCAGGAGAAAGAATGAGCTGCAGTAGGACGTGCCCAGTGGGAGCCAACCCTGAAGACTCAGGCGAGGTGATCTGCTGTTTAACTCCTCACTCCGTGAGCACTAGGACCCCTATGCTGCCTCCTCTAGTTGTGTAGTTTTACTTTTAAGAAATAAATACTTAGCTTTACAATGAGTCATTAAACAGTTATTCATCCCACTGTTACGGAGCAGCTTCTCTGTAATGAGAAGGTTCGGAAGACCTCTCGGAGTGGAGCAATAATAGTGCGTGTCTGAAAATCTGGGTTAAAAATGCAAAAGGCAGACAGGCCAGCAGCTGAGTTCAGTAGTAGGAACATCTGCAGTTGATCAGCTGTCCTGTCAGCAGCAAACATTATTGAGGTTAGAGGGTTTCTTGGAGCCTAAAAATATGGGTTTGATTCAAAAGTCAAAGAAGTTTGTAGAAACACTCCTGCTTTGGGTTTTGAATCCATCCCAAAGAGGCTGAGCTTCAGCCAACTTCAGTTTTAGACATTTTTATTCAGTTGGCTTTTAAAAAAAACAAAACAAAACACATTTTTTTTCAGACAATTATGTGGCTTTGGAACAAAGATGTGAAATGGCCTCAGATCTATTTAAATGTAGGAGGCCACATACACAATGCCTGTTTAATGACTAGATGCAGCCTCTTTAAAGGCAGCTGCAGTAGATTATTCCTTGTGCATAGACAGTGTGGGTGGATCACTGGTGATTACTTTGGCTGCTTCTTGCAGTACCTGGGTATCTTCCTATATGCAAACTTCATATATGTATGTATGTCTATATGCATTTTATTATACACATACATACATTCATACTCACACCTGAGTTGACACCATATCTCTCTAATATCTAAAAGAACCTCAGTAGCAAAAGTAGCAATTAGGTTAGTCATTTGTTAAAATGTTCGTGTTGATTAGTTCTCAAATCCTAACGTAAACATGGGTTTCTTGGCAATGATCAGTTTGGATGATACAGCTCTTCTAGATTTGTTGTCTCCTCCCAAAAAAAAACCCAAAGGAAGTAGAGGTAAAGTTAGATGGACGTGTTCTTGCTGTGTTCTTTTTCAGCATATAGTTAAATCTGAACATCTTAAGTTAACTTTCTTGGAAGATCTGTTGCAACCATTATCTTGTTCTTTCTTTATCAAGCATTCAAAATATGATGCAAAATGCAGGAAAAAAAAAAGACATTTAATGTAATATGTAAATATTGACCTTTTAAAATTAAAATGTTACTCAAAGTGCTTACAGTCAACCACATCTTAGCTATTTGTTGTTAATTTGTGTTGTCTTATCTAAGTTTAATGGATACAGTTCCATAAATGTTGATGTGTTTTTGTGTATATCTTCAAATTTTTATAAAGATGCTAGTAAGTCAATACGTATATCCTGATCTGTGTATTATTTGTTCACAGTTTTTATTAGTATAATTTTATAATTATTTTAATAGGCAACTCCAATAGGTGATTATATGAAGCCAACTTTTTTTTTTTCAAATGATTTTGTTTTCGTCTTGTAGCACTGGAGAATTAATTTATAACTAATAGTATTTTGCCTTGACTAAAAGATGGGGTTCGCCATATGACCTGTGGTATTTTAGTAGAATGTTCTACTTTTTTTTTTAAAAAAAAAAATATCTCTGTTCTTTAACTTTTGAGGGGAGGTACAGTGCACTGTCAGACCAAGGTTTCGGGCTTCTAGGGTTGTTCTGTTGTGCTGTACAAGTACAAATTAGGTCTGTCATGTAATTTTGTGCTCAAAAGTTTGGGATATTTTGGTTTTAAACGTAATTCGAGTTGATCGTGTAACATGCTGGTTAGCAGCTGGTGTGGCACCTACAACACTGTGTGATGGAAAAATGGGAAGTGTTGGGAAAGCTCAGTGTCACTGGTGCTAGGCAGGGGGAGAACAGGTCCATAGCATCTTCATAGCTAGAGGAGCTGCCGTGCAAATGTTTCCAAGTAGTGGTAGAGAATAAATTTAGACAGGGATATTGACCCACTTATATCTCCAAAACAACTTTGGGAAAGAAGAGTAAATACTGGCACCCCCTCTGTGAAGTATCTTCAGATACCTGTTTTTTTCCCCATTTATAACTGAATATACACTTCACATTTCCAAACTTATGTGAAAAAGCCCTTCTATCCATTAAAATGCCCAGTCTGCTTGGCATTTCATTTCTTTGATGTTAGGTTTCCACTACCAGGGTATAGATCAGACTTTTTTTTTTATATAAAACTATAGGTTATGTCAGAATAACCTGGAACGGTCTTCATCATGTTTTCCTTAACATTATTTAGCTACTTGGAATAAGAAAAAAACTTGGTTCTGAGTTTCTTATGTTTTTAAGCATAGTATCTTTGATCTGTTTAACTGGAAATGGTGCCACCTTCCTGGAAGGTGCCGTAGGCGCTTCCCATCCTACACAGAGAGCTGTGTGTCTGTATGTGTGTGTGGGTGTGTTTCCCTTGTAGCTGGGGTGAGAGGGTGGGTGGGAGGGTGGGGGATTTCAATTCTTGGGGCAGGGGGGGAATTTTTTTGCCTGTTTTTTGTCAAACTCAGGCAATACCCTGGATTTGTTCTCTGGTGTAGCATTGTGTTGTTCTTGTCCTTGGCACAGTGTCGTGTTATGTGAGTTATGATAGACAAGGGTAGAGATCTGGCTTTGCCTCTTCACTGTCAAAAAGGCATTTCTGTTTAGAGACACAATTTTTTATTAATTTTTTTTTAAATACTTATTTTTGTGTTGTTTTGGTTGGTTTTTTTAGCAGCATGTTGGATGAGAAATTAAATGTGAAGGGAGCAAATACTGAACAGATTGCAGCAAGTTAGCTGTATTATAAAGGTTATTTAGGGTAACATAGGACATTTGTTTCAATGTTACCTTAAATTATGCCGTCACCTCTAATTCATAAGTGCAATACTTGAAAGTATTTTATCTTCAATTAGTATCAAATCCTAAGGATTTTATGTAAGGTTTTTTTGGAACCTGATTTTTAATGATGGACATGACTTCTTATCCACATGAGCCCAGGGACTTGTGTACAAAACCACTGATTCATATTGGATCCTTACGTATACCATCTTCTGGTATAGTATGGTTGGGAAGGATCATTTTGTTCTTTATAACACTGCTTTTTGCAGGGTTGGGGTTTTTTATTTAAAAAACAAAACAAAACACCACACCTTCATTTTCTACTTCTGTGCTTATTTTGGTGGGAAGTGGTCCTTATTGCACTAAAGAAAACCTTAAGGAGAAGGTTAATCTCACTGGGTCTTTTAGGTGCCTGTGTTGCTTTTGCATTTCTTGGTTGGATGCACTGATTTTTCTAACTAACTGGCAATGGGCTTTATAGATGCACTGGTTTTCAACAGGTTACACTGCACTCAATTAATGTAACAGCACCTGGGTTGAGTGATTTTTACCACCTAAATAAAGGGTATTAGAGATTAAGAATGTATCTGTCAACGAACCTGTGTACAGTTGCGTGTAGCTGTATTACAATTTGTGTGTAGTCACTTGGAAAATCACAACTGAAAAATCTGCTGTATTAATGGTGTGTTTGTTCAGTGGTTCAGGATTTTCTTTGTGTGCATCTAATGGTTTTCAACATGCATTGTATTTTTTTCTCCTTGTGTCTGTCAGGCTGATTTTGGAACCTTACAGTTTCATTTCTTTTTATATAATAATGAAAACGTTTATTTGCAGGATTTCTTTTTCAGCTGTTGAAACATCTTTCAGTGATTCATCTTGTATTTAATACCCGTTTTCACTTACAGATACAGCAAAGACAAGATGCTAACCCTTGTTTATTCACAGCTGGTTTTCTGTACCATCGCATACACTTTTTATTGCTACAAAGTGCCCTTAGAATAAGTCAGCTTTCTTTTTTTCTGTTGTACCCTTTGCTTCTACCCTGTGCTTGACCTCATTTCCACCTCATTTGCCCCATTTTTCCATTTCCACAAGGATATTTGTATCCTTGTTACCTTACTGCTCCTTTCACTCCCTGTTCATCTCTGGACTTTTTTAGATCCGAATGCATTGCATTCAATCTTTTGCTCTGTTTTCTGTGCTTACAGCTCTTTTGAGGGTATCTGAAGCTTAGATGTCCCACTCTGATGAAAGCACATCTTACTGTACTTTTCTTTGCAGACTTTGGTTCATGAAGTTGGTTTTACAGGTATCACACCTTAGGAGGTGCCGCCCATCCCCAAGCACTGGAGGAGCATCACTTTAACAGTTTTGCTTTACAGTTTTACCTGTGTTGGAGAATTAAAACATTTTTTTACATCCTCTAGCATTCGTGGCAAGCCAGGCAAAACAGGATTAACAATTCTTTCGTCCTTTTCCTTTTTTCAGGAATTCTGTTCTTGAATTCAGTTATAGTAATAGCACTTTTTAAAATTATTGCCATGTAGAAATACGAGCACTGTCGACACAATTCTACCTCCTATTACTATTACTGAATGTGATCCTTCCTAACCTGTAAAGTCTTAAACACTGTATATATTTGGGTGTTTTGAGAATCACTTCAAGTGTATTGCTCTAATCTGGATTGCAGAGTTTATTAGCAGTTCAGAATATAAAGTCAACAACCGACTGTATCATAGTGACTCCACTGGGGGTTCGTCTGCCTCATGTTTTCTACAGCATCGTCTTCACACAGTGTTTACTGCTGATTTCTTAATTGTAATACTGAGCTATACCAAATCCTCCACTTGCATAAGAGATCTTTGTCATACCTATTTAAGTGGATGTAAAAATGGGAACACAAAGACAATCTCATGTACAAGTTGTTGTGGTTTTTTTTGACATGGAATGCCATGTTTAAAATGTTAACGTGTAAATATATTTATTGTACCTAAAATATGTCAATAAAACTCAATCTTTATCATGTTTTCTTTGTTGTTTCTTGATGTCCAACTTGAATTTCAAATTTGACTGAAAAAGCTTCACATACTATATTCTTTTACCATTTTTATTATGGTCACATCTCTGGGCTCCTACTTTGACATTAGCATCGTAGAGAAGGCTGAGGGGAGACCTCATAGTGCTCTGCAGCTACCTGAGAAGAGGTGATGGGGGGGTGGGTGTTGGCCTCTTCTCTCAAGTAAATATAGATGGGACCAGAGGAAATGGGCTGAAGTTGTGCCAGGGGAGGTATAGACTAGATATTAGGAAGAACTTACTGAAAGAGTGGTCAGGCACTGGAACAGCCTGCCCAGGGAAGTGATGGAGTCACCTCCCTGGAGGTACTCAAGAAACGTGTAGCTGAGGCACTTTAGGACATGCTGTAGTGGGTGGTGTGTTGTGTGGGTGTCTGGTTTTTTGATCAGGCGCGGTTTGGTGGTCGGACACGGTGATCTCGGAGGTCTTTTCCAACTGTGACAATTCTGTAATTCTTTCAGAGCTGTGCAAAGGTGTCCCAGGTGGCAAAACAAGCGATGAGGAGAGGTAGTGGTAATGGGGCCTTGTGCTTGTGTGAGTGTCCAGAGGGTCTGGAGGCTAACAAGGATCTCGTAACATGGGTATAAGAGGAAAGCTTGTGAGTGTAGAAGCTTTTCTGCTTCTTCTCATCTGTACTGACATGTCAAATAAAAGATCTCTGCCTTCAAATATTGCCTGTCTTAAATTATGACATCAAGAGGAGCTCTCGGTAAGCTCCGTATGGTCACCATCAGTTATATTCTAAAAAGTTATATCATCATAAATGAGAGCTAATTCCACTGGCATACTATGTATCAAGAAAAAGGATGAGAATCAGGCACCTTGCCCTTTGTAGGGTTTTTAAATAGTCTGTTAAAAGTTATTCACAATGTTAAATGTAAAAAAACCCAAACCACTATTGTCCTGGTATCACTGGAAGTGGCTGCCTGTGATCCAGCATAAACATTTTCAGTGAAGCATTATTAGTGTCACATCACTACTGGGGATAGATCTCAAGAGAGCATCATGACCTGGGGGCGGGCTGATGACATTCCAAATTGTTTCTGCTTGTACCCAGAGAGAGGACATCCTAGTGACCATAGAAAGTTCAGGGAGGTAAAAAAAAGGGCTGGGATGCAGCAAATCTTACAGTGAGCAATGCAAGAGTAACCATCTTTGCTTACAAAGTTTCAACTTAGTTTTCAACTTGTGATTTTATTTTGAATTAACAGTAGGAGTGTGCTCCATCCATCTGCCTGCAGCATCACCTCTTCCACATTTCTTCCTCTCTAGAGAGCTCCAAACAAAAGTAAGCCCAACCAAAAAACCTGATGAGTTATGGTTCCTTGCTTGTTTGTATCCCCCTGCCTCTCGACCTGCAGTCGTGGGGCATGAATTGTGTTTTAGTGACGTAGCTCATCAGTCCTTCAGCAATCAGCTGAAGGGGTTAACCATTGCACAGCACAGGTTAGGATCAACTGTCAGGTTAGGACCCAAACCCTGTGGTCTTCAGAAGTTGCAGAGTCCTGCTGATGAGCTTGCAATTCTGTGAGGTGCTGCAGGCAGGATTCACACAGGTGTGATCTGACAATCAGAAGGCTGACGACTGCAAAGGGATGAGGAAACCAGTGGGGCTAAGAACTAGTTGTTGAAGGAATGGAAAGGGAGCAGCCAGGGGAGGTACAAATAAACTTTGAAAAGCAAGTTTTAAGATGCCTGGCGGAGTGCTTCAGAAATTGGTCTTGATTGACCCTAATTAAATGGTAATGATGTGGGCAGGAAGAGTTGGAGTGTGCTCACTGAGCATGTTGGAAGAATGCATGAGGGAGGACTGGGAAGAGAAGGAGCATTTTGAAAGGAATTGGATGAGCTAGAGAATTGAAACAGAGGTGAGATTACATTTAAATCTCGCAAAGGACAAGAGCAGCACTCTGGTATTAATAAATAAGGATTTTTGATATAAAAGTCAGTGAGAAAAGAGAAAGAGCAGTGAATTAATTGCAGGCAGCTGAGGACAGCTGCCTTTTTGGATGGATGGGTTGGACACTTCCACAATTGAACTATTAGCATGTGTATATGTACTATGAAAATGTAGTGCTGGACTTCAAAATAGCAACCCTATCAGCCACCTCCCTAGTATCCCAAGTAGAAATCTTCTTGTGAATATTTAATTTAGGGAGGGTTTTTTTTAAAGTTTAAGCTTTCAAAGATTTTTTTCTGCTTTGCTCTACACGTTCAGCCTTTCAAAGACCAGGGCTTAAGCTGCAGAAAACATCCTTAGATGGGTTCAATGAGAATTGACTGATCACACGGTGCCACTGCTCCTTGGTTTCAAATGGCTGTTCTGGTAACTGCTGAATATACATTAAATATTTTCACCCATCCATGCTGTTTTGAAAAGATCCCAGGGGAAGGTAGGCCTTCAAGTGGCAAAGAGTTAAAGATGCTGACCTGGGAAAATCATTCTGTGTGAATGGGGTCAGTGTTGGGCATGCTCTGGAAAGGACTTGAGAGCTGAGCATTTCCATTTCTTCTAATTCTAGTCCTGTATTCCACTGATTGTTGGCTAGTTAACAACCACTCTTCATTAAATTGCTAATGAGTGAATTCTACTTACATGAGAAGGATTTTAAAGACAACAGTGGCTTAAATAGCCCAGCAGCCTTTTCCAGTTCTGTTTTCTTGGGTCACTAATAAATTACTCTGTGTCTTCTGAAACTTAGCTATTCCTGTGGAACATCATACAGTCTTTACTTGCAGCAAAGCTAGGAAGAATGGAGGGAGAGCATTTTTGCAGGTATTTTTCCTTCATGCATCTATGCAGCAAGTCAGGTGCATGACACCATGCTTGGGACCTCCCACTCTGCAGAGCTTGAGGCCTGTGGAAGTACCTAAAAGCTTCGAAGAAGGTGGTAAAAGGAAGATGATGTATTTGTTTTTATAGCATTCACAAGGTATTCAGGGGTTGGGATGTCTGGCTGCTCTTGCAGCCCTCATCACAAGGGAGGCTGAGGTCTGCAAGTTTTGTTTTTTCCAAGATTCATCATGGGGAGTCTGGGCACCTACTGGGTGCACAGAGCAAAGTGGTCCTGCGTGAGGTACTCATGAGCATGGGATGCTCTCAGGTAATACTGATGTTAGAGGTGGCTGCCACCAGGTATTTGGCACACAGGCAGAATTCACTTCATCAGCTTGATCTCATTGTCAAAAGATGTCATATCTTCCTGAACCCTAACACCTTAAGCTGGTAGAAGATTAAATTACAAATGGCACTCTCAACACCTGTCATCTGAATCCTTACTGCTTTGTGCTTAGACGGGTCTCTAATAAAACAGAGGGTCTGCTGTAAGTTTGCTCTGGGATGGATTTAAGATTTCTCTACAGATATCAGTAGCCCTGGTATCTGTCTAGTCTTTGTAACTTCCCTTAATATGCTTTTTATTATATTATTATAATTCTTAACCTTTTTACTGAAACTGAGGCTTCTGCAAACAGTGGCTCGATGCAAAATCTGGGTCTCGGGGAAATAACGAGGAGTTGGTTGATAGAGCCCAGAGTGCTGTTTGACAGCCCCTGCATTGTAAATATGTCCCTTTTTCATTATCATTATTATTTCTAGCCTGGATTTTTGCATGAAAAAAACAGTCCTGGAAGGCACACCCTGTTTAACTGAATGAGGAGATCATTTCTTTATATATTGTCCACCTTAAAGCCTGCCACGAACTGGCCTCTGGGCAAAACGATACCTCCCCCAGTCCCTATTGCTATAAACCTGTTCCAAGTTGCTACATTATTGGAAAGGGCTCGTTTTCCTTGACTGAGATCAGGAAAATTCATGGATCACATCAAAACAGGGAAGGTAACAGTCGTTCCCATGTCTTCCCTGTGTTGCTGTTAATCAGCAGTATCCAGAGGGAGGGTGCACGTCGCCTTTCCTGGGGGTGAGGAGCAGGAGGAATGTAATCACCCCTCATCAGCAAGACCCTCAATCACTGCACTTCAAACAGCTGGGGGTACGTAACCTCATCTTCATTTGAAAATTTTAGTACCTTTTCTATTAGCTGCCTTCCTTCCCCCTCCCCTCCCCCTGCCTCATAAATTTTTATGATTTTTTTTTATTTTTTTTTTTGAAAGGAGAATTTATGGGCAAAATGGCAGAGACTGTGTGAAATGTGGCAGAGCTAAAAGGCCATCACAGTGGTAAATGAGGCTAAATGGTTCTTTACCACCAGCTGTTTGGAGTTCAGTGATTGAGTCTAACTGGCAAGAAATAATTACCCCCTCTCAGCGAGGTGAAATGGGTCCTCACACTGTGAATGCTGCTGATGAAGGGGCTGTCCCAGGAGAAGGCAGGATCCTTTCTGACAGTTTCTGTGCCAGCATCCTGGTTGCTGAAACCCCTTGTGAGTGTCTTGTGCTGACTTTTTTTTTCCTGTATATGGTGATGTCCCTCGCTGACTCTCCTGTCTTTCTGGTCCTGGGGAGGTTCAAAACCTTGACATGACATCCTCATGCAGGGATGAGCCCAAATCCAAAATATTCCCTGCATTGTTGATGAAAACTGGTGAGTGGCTCATACCCCTTTGATTTAAAAGCAAGAGCCCTTGTGTTTCTTATTGCAATGATGTGTATTAGGATCTGAAAGCACCTTTTTTCCTTCTTTTCTAATCAATTGCAGGGAACAGATACGATGAATGTGTTTGTTTGCAGTCTGGAGATGGTGAATACCTTGACTTAGATCCAGGAAGCAAAGGACTTGCAGGGTTCCAGTGCAAAACTTCCATCCTCACAGACCATATTGAAGTCAAATCCTTTTTTTTTTTTTTTTTAAGTGCAAATCAAACTCTACATATTCATGCAACAAACATGAAATGAGACACAGAAATGAGCACAATGGTGGTGGCTTGAGTGCCACTATGTTTTTCTGCCTTTATTAGTTATGTTACTGCCTTCACAAGGATGCAAATGCTTTGGATACAGCAAAACAGGGGAGTAAATGAATTATTGCTGTTCAAGAGCCAGTCCAGGGTTGTGCTGTGTACTGCCCAGGCAAAACCAGATATAATTGCTCAGGTGTGCCCAGGAGGGTGGGAGGATGCTGTGGCCACAGCCTGCCAGTGCTGTCACCATCACTCACCTAGTTTCTTTAGAAGCTGATGGCCATGCTCACCAGATGGCTGCTGTGAGCTACCATGGTGTAAACAGGGTTTGATGGAGCCTCAGCAATGAAGGAACAACTCGGTGAGGCTTTGCATCAGTCTCTGTTTCATTACTCCTTTTTTAAGTGGCTGTTTCTGATGAGAATGTATTTTGAGATGAGAATTTCACCCATGACTATCACAGTAGATGGCTGAGGTGTGGGTGGTAGCAGGTCATTTAGTGCACATACAGCATTGATGTGAGATGCTGCCTTCTTAGCTTCTTCCCCCTCAGTTTGGCTCTGAAGGAGATTGGGTGGGCACCCATGACAAGGCAGCACACTAGAGACCACCAAGACCCATGACCACCCCAGTAACAGCCCTGAGTGTCACAGACTGACCTCTCTGCTCCTGTCCATGGGGTCAAGGTCTTGAAGGTGAGCATTTTGGAACATCAAAAACCTGAAGGCAAATGAAAATTCCCGAAACTCTGTTAAAATCCCTTGGATTTTTAAAAGTGCAGAGGGGGCAACAGTTGGGATGGGAACCTTCTCCATGAAGATATTTCAGTTGCAAGGTAGTTGGGTTTGCTTCCTGAATTAAGGTGTGAAGTTTCTCATGACAACAAACATGAAAGCCAAGCTTCACAAAAGCCCACGGGGTCAGCCCGAACAGGGGTTTGATTGTATTTTTCCACTCCCCTGTGGCATCCCCAGCAAAGTCTCTGGGCAGAAATGTAAGGAGTCAAAGAAGCAACCAGCTCTGGAAGTGTAGCCTGCAGCAGCACGGGGTGGCAGCAGGAAGGCTCCTTGCAGGACACATCTCCAGGAGCTGGGCACTCGCAACCTTTGGACACCAAGTGAAACACCTGGGGATGCCAGTTACCCAGCTCCTGGTGCCAGAGGAGGAGGTGGTAGCAGGCTGGTGACCTGTGCATGAGTTGTGACCTGCTCAAGATGCTCATTCAAAGGAACTCAGGAAGGAAGTATTTAACTTGCCAGAAATCTAAGTGAGAGTAAAAAGCTGAGTATTGCACTGGGGCTGGGGAGCCCACATACCCTGTGTGTGCCACCCTGTGATAGAGGAGCTCAAACCTTTAGTGCCGGGGCATCCTGGCACAGCCTTGTCCCATGTGCTGCCACCACTGCAGGGCTGCAACCCCTTTGTGGTATTTGGCCATCTCTGTCACCATCCTTGCTGACCCTGAAGGAGACCAGGGCAAGACCTGTACGTCCTCAGTCCTTTTACCGGAGAAGGTTCCCCAAGATCTAGTGTAATCCTTGCTAATGGAAGGAAGGAGTTTGTTGGAGGAGTCAGTGGCTTTATAGAGGAGATCTGGTAGAAAACAATAGTTTAATCCAATTTTGTTGCTCAGTTACAGTGTTTGAGGAATGCAGGAGCCTTGCTGATGTACCACAGAGGGGAAGGTTAATACAGGGAGTACCTGGAGCACTGTATCCAGTTCTGGGGCCCCCAGCACAAGGACCTGGAGCTGTTGGAGCGAGTCCAGAGGAGGGCCACAAAGATAACCAGAGGCCTGGAGCACCTCTGCTATGGGGACAGGCTGAGAGAGTTGGGGCTGTTCAGCCTGGAGAAGGGAAGGCTCCAGGGAGACCTTAGGGCACCTTCCAGTGCCTGAAGGGGCTCCAGGAAAGCTGGGGAGGGACTTTCTACAAGGGTTTGTAGTAATAGGACAAGAGGGGGAATGGTTTTAAACTGAAAGAGGGGACATTTAGGTTAGACATTATGGAGAAATTCTTTATTGTGAGGATGGTGAGACACTGAAACAGGCTGACCAGGAGTGGCACGGCTGCCCCATCCCTGGAAGTGTTCAAGGCCAGGTTGGATGGGGTTTGAAGCAACCTGGCCCAGTGGGAGAAGCTCCTGCCCATGGCAGAAGCATTTGAACTAGATGATCTTTAAGGTCCTTTCCAACCCAAACCATTCTATGACTGTATGAATGACATGTGATTGCTGCCAGTGAAATCTCTTTACCCGCTGGTGGATGGTACAGAAAATTCTTACACACCATGAACTAAGTCCACCAAGTCCGTTTCTTCTCTGCATTTGGCAGAGTTGAATATTCCCTGGCCCTGCTGCTGTCCCAGGCTGGTTTTTTGGACTGGTGTCAGCAAGTGGTGCAAGGAGGCTGAGAAGGTGGCAGAGCAACCCCAAGCCATGGCCACATCCAGGGCAGGTGGGCAAGGTCCTGAGTGTCAGCCTAACCTGGAAAAAGTGATTTGGGTGGTAGGAGGAGAGAGGAATGAAGCCTGCAATATGATCATCCTGCTGGCTGCTTTCTAAATGAGCTTCATTATACACATAATTAAAGGAAGAGAGTTGAATGCTATTTAGTGGTGTTTTAGGGGTAATAATTTCAAGACTAGGGGCACCTGGAGATTAAATGAATTAACTCACCACTGAATCAGGTTAATTGTCATTTTCTTTACCTGGAATGAAGCTGAAAAAGGAAGGGTTTTGTTTCAATAATAACTGAGGGTATCTTAAAGCAAATTCTTGAACAGGAGAGAAGTGACTGTGAGAGTGAACTGGGAACCAGAGCTGACAGGAGCAGAGCCAGGCAGTGTCATGGGTTCTGGGGCTGAGGGGATGGAGCAGGTGTCCTCCTTGGGGGGCAGTGGGGCCATGACTCAGCCACCCACATTTCCAATGAGGGAAGGGCCCCAGACACTCTCCTGCCTACCCTGTTTCCCTTTGGCTGCTTTTAAATGGACACCTGCTGTGTGGTTGGATTGGAAGTTCCCCCTTCCTCCCACACACGGGTTGGAGAGCCCTGTTGACAAAGGGCTTGGACCCTCTGCCAGGAACATGTGTCCTGTGAGAGAAAAGCAAACATGGAACCCAGCTTTGTGGCTCCAACATGGAGCCTGCACTTGCCCTAGAATCACCCTTCCCCCCGCTGAATGAAGCACTAACCCAGCAAATCTTAACAGAAAATGAAGTGCCAACAGGACATGCAAATTTGTCTTAAATAATTATGGGTTTGTAGTCTCTGGTCTCTCCACCAGCTGCTTTGGAGCTCTCGCCTGGGCTTGGCATGTCCCACAGCAGGCAGTGGTGTGGGCAGGATGCAGGGTGGGCAGGGATGCTGCTGAGCACAGAGACCTGCTCGGGGAGGGGGACAGATACTTGAGGTGGGTTTTTTGCACTTGAAGGTTTGGCCAGGCAAAGGACCCTTCATCACACTGGAGAGAAACCAGTAGCTTCTGTTTCTCCATGCAGGAACTGCCCCAAATTGGATGCTCCATTGAGAGCAGCCCTGTGCACTCTTCTATAGTGGGGGGATGCTTCTGGACAGGAGCAGAACTACCTTGTGCCTTTGCCATGGAGGTCACGTAACCTTACTTCCTAACCCACAGCACACCTGCCCCTTCACTGCAGCCACAGTGGCCATAAGCAAACCCTCCCAGGCTTCCCATCCAGGCTGTGGATCTGCACTCTCACCCCACATTTTTGTCTGGAGCTCTTGCCTGCCAAACAACTAACCTCTGGGTTTAACATGCCTGATTTACTAGTGCTTGAACCTGGCTGGGTAACTACAGTGTGACCTATGCCTCCGTCCATTCCTTAACCACTGCTCCTACTCCTATAGGTAGGTTAAGCTTGTCAGTCCTGAAAATCTGTTCTGACATGTAAGTGCAAGCTAAATACTGCTCTAAATAACAAATATTAACTATAGATATATCTGTGAAACCTGATGACATTCCCAAAGAGACATGATGCATTGGTGAGTGCTTATTTTTCCATGACTGGGGTGACTGGCCAGTGTAAATGTACATAAAGGACAGGAAACCTTTCAGCAGAAGACCTATCTCTGAGCCTTCATCTTTCAGAGTTCACAACCCCCGTTTTTTTCATATATCTCTGTCATCACCAGACTCACTCTAATCCTAAATTAAAACTTCAGCTTCAAAACCCCTTCCCTCTTATGCACATGTACTTATTCCCAAAGTTTTTCTGCTAACTCAGGTGGGAATACCTTGCCTGCTACCTCCTAGCTTCATATTAGCTTTTTGCATGGACGTGCCACATTCATGATGGTTACATGGGGGTGGCTAGTGCCTGTAGGACTCATTCTTCCTCTCTTACCTCCAGTTTCTAACAGGAATAACTGTTTTTAGTCCTTATGTGCATTTGTTTTCATATAATTTCTATGATCTAGTCAAGGTGACCTCATGCTTCCTGACCAGCATTTTGGTCAACTTTATTAACCATGGCAGTTCTTGTCTTGTCACCCACCACAGCAGATTTCTGACAGGTGTAGGAGAATAGATCAGTGAGATGATTGATGCTTGAGGAAATCAGTTTGTTTCCTCCTTCCCTTTCCAGTGAGCCCTTCACAGTTCCTGTGTTGCCCAACCTGCAGCTCACACAGTTGTTTCCATCTTCTTGGTAGCATATACTAATGTAACATCAGTGGAAGTTCTTCTTAGATCAATTGTTCTGTCTAAAAATAAAGTCACAGACTGTATCAAAGAACCATTCTGTATTAACCTGACCCAATCAATCTGGTGCTATATATCCCATTTTCTCCTTGGCCCTTTGTCTTTGATCCTTCTTTCATCTAAAACATGTTCTGTTTTCTTGTGCAATGCTGACGTCAAGATATTTGTCCTTCAATTGCTCAGGCCCCTTTCTCCTTACCACAGATTAGAGTTTCTAACTGCACAGTTGTCCAGTCACCTGCCAACGCAGACAATTTGATGAATGCATTAAACATCATCCTTCTTGAAGGCATTGACTCCTGTGTCAATCTCCTCCTGCTCTTGGATGGAGATCAGCAAGTTCTTAAGTGTATTAAACAATGGGCTTCATTTCCGTGGTGGATGCAGTCATTTTCTTTAAGTACCATTGTTACCATTCCCCATTTTTCTGTTTCTCCCATTTTCAACATCAGCATCCTCCTGCAAACCATGGCAAGGTACTTTGTAGGCCATACCTCTGGTACTTTGACTCCCTCCTCTCTGCAGGGTGAAAAGTCATCCTTGCATGGCTTCATCTTTACCTGGATCATTCAAGAACCTTTAGTTTTTTCCTATGCAATCCCAAGCTACAAAACCTGGCTTCTGGCAATTTTCCTTTCAAACCTTCAAAAATATCAGTTTCTTTGCTGCTGGCTGGCTTGCCAGCTTCTCTCCAGGAGTGTGATCTGCCTGCAGTTTTGTTAGTGCCTGGTTCTGCTTTGTGCAAGAGGGCCCAAAAAGAGCTAGAAATTATTTCTTGGTGTCACAAAACTGGCTAAGCCACAGCTCTGGAAGACATGGAGCAAATGACCAGTAGCTTCAATACCTCCAAAGAGCTTCATGAGGCGGTTGGGCAACACATCAGGACATTGTTGTTTCACTTAACAGGAGGTTTTGTTGGCAATATTTTTTTTTTTCCCCTTTTGGCCCTAAAATGTGCTTGGCAGCATGTGCAGTCCCAGCAGAGCCAGGGAGCCTTGTGCTGTTCTTATCTGGTGACTTGCTCCCCTCTGGTAGGAGGGAAGTCAGGGAGATTGGCTCCATTTGGAGACCTGTGTCAGGACGTGCTGGGGAGGTGGGAGCAGAGGGTCCCCCCCAGTCCTGATGTTACCCCCTCCTCTCACTTCCTCCCTCCTCCTAAATCCACTCTAGGGTGCCAGGGCAGGAAAAACTAAACTCCAAGACCATTGTGAAGGATCTTCAAGAGCATATTATGCCCTGCTATTTTCCCCAGGCTGTTGCAGTCCTCTCCATTTCTGTGCTCCACCATTACCTTCATTCCCAATAAATCTGATGAGACCTTTTCTAAGGAACTGGTTTTCAAAAACCCTTTCCTCAGGAAAACTTTCCTTCAGACAGTGGTGAGCCTTTTATAAATATGCCACACCATCATGTTTCTTCTCCAAATGTGTGTCCATGGAGGACCAGGGTGACCTCCTCCCCTGCAGACAGGCTGAGCTGGGTGGGCTGCTGTCCAGCTGGCTGTTTTATACTTTTCTGTAGCTTCCAGCATCAAAGAATGTAATGTTCCATTGTGCTACTTTTGACTCATCTCCTGATGCCAACTTCAACTGTGCACACTTTGCCATGACATAAATACAAGATCATTTTAAACTCATTTTTTTTTTTTTTTTTTTTTTCATCCCAGATGGGTCTTCAAGATTTCAGGTTCATTTTCTTAATATCTTTGCTGCAAACAATGAAGGCTGGAAGGTAACTTGCAAAAACCCAACATAATCTGAAACTCACATGCAATCACATGGCTCTCAGAGTCAGAAATTTTAAAATGCCTCCAAGTGTGAGGATATTCAAAACAAACAATTAAAGAGATTTACTAAAAATGCTCTAAAAAGTCCAACTATTATGCACTGTTGTTATCTGAGAAGTTCTGTCATCAAGATGATATTTCATCAGCTTTAGACAGATGAGATTTCTAAAGGGGATTTCTAATTTGTGTTTGCTTTTAATTTGGGGTTTGGATCACAGCAGCAGCAACAATTTGTTTTGTTGTTTATTTATGGCTGCACATGTTTAAAATGGTAAATCTGCACTGACCTATTAGACCACAAAAGTGAAACCAGCTTCTGTATTCTCATTCCTCAGCTAGAAAAATAAACCCACAGCATGCATGTATAAAATAAATTATATTTTTACAGCTTTCAGGTTTGACACTCAAAGACTGTGCAAGTATTTTGTATTAATGCAGCCCTGACTTTAAAAATAAGGAAATGGTCCTTCACCAGAAAGTGACTCTTTCAAGACAAAATGTGTTCTTCTAGTCATTGCCTTTCATTACAATTGTATCATTTAATCCAAAATTAAAATAGATTGGATAAGGATCTTAATACAAAGTGCAAGTCACTTTCTTTGGGAAAGAAATGAACCAAAATACCACTGGTTTAGTTTAACATCAGTAAAGATATGTAGGTCTAAAAGCTAATTCAAATGTAGCACCAGATGATCTTGCATTGAGCACCCTGCGTCTTCTTACCTACTTGTTCTTATTGGGATAATTTCTTGTGACAAATAAAAATGTTCTCCTTCAGTCTCTAAGCCTTAAAAGCAAACACAGGTCTAGACATATTTCACTGAACAGAGAAAGGTGCATAAGACCTGTTCCTTGGCCTGCAGCTGTGACTCTGAAGAGAGCTTATCCAGGCAGAGCAGAGAGCTGGGCTGGGTCTCTCTGGTAGCTGGATTCATTATCTGATGACAAATCCACCTTCTCTGGCTAATTTCTGAGCCCTGGACTAACACGTGCATCATTTCACCCATTCAAGTTTCTTCATGCTCCAGGATGAGGGTGGGTTTGGAAGATGCTCCTTGAGCAGTGGCCAGTGAGACCATAGTTGACAATAACAGCCCAGCATTCAGGGCAACCTGGGCATTTTGGGGGCAGACAGCAAGGGTTAAAAAGAATATGGCCCAGATTTACTCTGTGGACCCCCACAGAGAGGCAGGAGGGTCCCCTGACACCCCTCTCAGGGCTGGCAGTGCAGGCAGGGGGTCAGGGTGAGCCATCATGTCGAGTGACACCAGTTGCAAACCATCTCATTTCTATGATAAGTCCTTTTGAAACATATCTTAGGAATGTCCTAAAATAATACTTGGTGGGAGTGGAAAGTGCTGACAAATCCAGGCAAAAAAAAAAAAAAATTAAAAAAAAATGGATCTTTATTGCAAATGGGTGATGAAAGTAGCACTGACCACAACAAGGGAACATATTTCATTACAGTGGCTGTGGCAGAGCCTTCTTGAAAATTACAGGGAATGCTAAAGCAGCCCTGGAAAGGATTCAAACAGCAATTTGCTCTCAGCATGACCATCAGGAAGAGCTGGCAACAGAGAAAGGGAGTAAGAGGGAAGCGATGGTCTTGTCCTTCTTCCTGCAGATGCCAAACCTCATCTTTAGTGAAGATGCAGAGGGAAAGAATCAAAGAAGTGATTGGAGGTGAACTTCTTTGAAACACTTATGAAACTAAAGGAGTTGGGTGACTTTTTTCTGGCAGGGGTGGTGATCTGCTTTTCACCAAGTTCTGTTTCAGAGACTGACACATCTAACTTACAGAGAATATATATTTTTAAAGTATCCATGTTCTGAGTCTCAGCAGAGCTCAGCATTTCTTTAGAGCCCATCCCTATCTCCTGTACCAAAGGAACCGATGATTTTTGCTCCCTTCTCCAACCCTGAAATAACCCTGGGGAATATTAGACCAGGGTGTGCACAGCCTCTCTGCTGACTGAGCTTCCCCCACATTGCTTCTGAATGATTACATCACATTTCTAACCCCCTTTTCTATTGATTTTCATAATAATCAGCATAATTTGGCAGATTATTTTTAGCTTCTCCCGCAGCTGATGAATTGCATCATCCTCTCTCTGTGCTCTATTTTTTAATAAAATAAAATTGATAGTTTGGGAAGAAAAATATGACCTTGTAGGGGTGAAACTCTCTCTCCTGTGGTCCAGTCAGGTTGGACCCAGCAATGGGTATGGTTCAGCCCTGCAGGAGCACTCCACGCTTGCTGCACAACTGGTAATAATTTTGCGACCAGCCTACGACTGTTCCAAAAAGTAGGAACAAATGAGTTAAATCACAATTCTAACACACTTCCTATCCTGCCTATTCCCAAAGAACGGCACGTCAGCAGTGCCAGAAGACACATGGATGATAAGTTACTAATAAATTCATTGTGTTGCTTATTTTTAATGGGCTGATAACAAAAATCCTCTTCTTTTAACAGTGCAAGACTCGCATGAAAAGAACTGGTAGAGTTTGGGGAAAGGTTTTATACTTGAATTGTAGGAATGGTGGTTGTAGCAGTCATTAACTGCTATAATTTAGCTGTAATCAGGGATCGATTGCATTTATAGCAGATGAGAGAGCACCATACCTTCGCAGCAGTTGTGCTGGGCGCTGCGGCTGCCGAGCTGCACGGCTGGCGGGGAATCACTAGAGGTCACTTTAATTCCACCTAAAGGAACAAGTCCTGAAAGGTCTAGGGCTTTGTTTCAGCTTGCTTCTTTTTCTTTTCAGTGAGATTTTTTAAATGCCAACTCTTTCTGCACATGTGCTTAGTGCTTGTTTATATAAGCTCCTTGGGCTGGATTTTATCCTGGTGTAAAGAGTGAAACTTTTAAGAAGTTTATAAAGCTGTGCCTATATTCATCAAGAGGAAGTTTGGCCCTGAGTTTCATTTTTAATATGAAACAGCTTCCACTGGATTTTATATTCTTGATAACAGATGTCATTATTCAACTCTCCACAAATACTTCTGCCTTGTTAGGATCCCTACAAACAGGACAAGAACAGCCCTGATGTCTCAAACTGCAAGAAGATTCTCTAATTTTGCTCTTTATTCTGTTATGATCAAAGGTGAAAGAATATTTAGTTTTGTTTTCTTCTCAGCATTAATTGATAGCTGAAGGGCAGACATTTCCCCAGTGAGAGAAAAAAAAGTCCTAAAACTGAACCCCCGTGATCCAGGTGAAATGTTTTCCTGCAGCAAAGAACAACTCCAATGGGAGCCCAAACTTGACCTCTTTTGTATTTGTAAAATGACAATTTACCTACTTGGGCACCTATAGCATGAAATGCAACTTTTCTTTCATTTTGGACACCAGGGCTCCCTTGGGTCCTACCGTGCTGGCTTCTGATGTTGTGGGGTCAAAAGCACCTGAGCCCCAGCTGAGGAACCCATGGCACAGCTCCCTCCAAAATGGCGTTGCTGCCATCCAACCACCTGCATGCTTGCCACAAATACTTCTGCCTTGTTAGGATCCCTACAAACAGGACAAGAACAGCCCTGATGTCTCAAACTGCAAGAAGATTCTCTAATTTTGCTCTTTATTCTGTTATGATCAAAGGTGAAAGAATATTTAGTTTTGTTTTCTTCTCAGCATTAATTGATAGCTGAAGGGCAGACATTTCCCCAGTGAGAGAAAAAAAAAGTCCTAAAACTGAACACCTCGTGATCAGGTGAAATGTTTTCCTGCAGCAAAGAACAACTCCAATGGGAGCCCAAACTTGACCTCTTTTGTATTTGTAAAATGACAATTTACCTACTTGGGCACCTATAGCATGAAATGCAACTTTTCTTTCATTTTGGACACCAGGGCTCCCTTGGGTCCTACCGTGCTGGCTTCTGATGTTGTGGGGTCAAAAGCACCTGAGCCCCAGCTGAGGAACCCATGGCACAGCTCCCTCCAAAATGGCATTGCTGCCATCCAACCACCTGCATGCTTGGTCCCTGACAGGCAGGGGCTGCACAGAGATGTCCCCTCTGCCTCAGTGAGCTGCAGCATCCTGCCCATTGCTATGAGCAGTTGGGTTATTCCTGTTTTGGGGAAAGAAGATGATCTTTGCACTTTCAGGATTTTATCCAGGTAGGTGTAAATCCCTTGCTGGTGCCTATGTCCTTCTTGCTGTGCATGCATCGGTTTCTGCTGCAAACTGCTGCAGCATTGGCCAGAGCCCACTGTTGAAGTCCCTTTTGCTCCTGAAATTCTTCAACAGCTGCTGGAAAGCACAAGAGACCTGATAAAACAGCATGGTCCCTGTGATGGTGGGTACTGGCTGCCTCCCTCCTACAGCAGCACCACCAGCTCAGTGCCAAACTGCTTGGTGCTGACAAAAACAAGACACCAGAGCTGATTTAAAATGAAAATGCTTCATAAGGGCTTGTCCCATGTCCTGTCCTCAGTGCAGAGGATTCTTGCCCTCATGCTTGGAAACAAAAACTCACCCAGAGGTGGAAAACAACCCTACATGTCACTGTTGGTTGCATGGATTGAAGCCCTCGCCTTCCCTGAACCAGCCCTTTCACATCCACACACCACAAAGTAGAGGCCCAAGCAACTCCCTGGTGTCTCCATGAGTAAGTCAGTAAGCAGCAGGTGGGAGAGCTGTAGGCTGTTCTTATGCTGTGTCTGAGGCCTGAGACAGCTCCCATAGCATCAGCACTGAGTCACCAAGGCCCAGTGTGAAGACCCAGCCGTGTCATGCCCACACCCAGCTGCTTGGGACTTCTGCTCTTTCCATGAGTTGCCCAAAAACTGGGCTTTAGAGGACAGGAGTTTTGCATGACCCCAGAGGTCCTGAGCAGGAAGTCAATGCTGGATGGGTGTCAGGGAAAGCCTTCATCCATGCCTTCTCCTCACCTTGGAGAGTATTGGTCTCCTGTTTTCTCTCCTGGAAACACACCACCTCTTCCCTTTGACAGTACATGGTTTAAGGGAAATCTCTTTCCAGGGACAGCTCTCCCTGTACTCCATGGTGCTCCTTCAGGCCTCCATGGCTTTTTATCCCCACAGTGCTGCGTGTCCCCCTCTAGATCACATTAAGCAATGTGATGAGCACCTCTCCCATGAGCATCTATCTCTTCTCCCTTCCTTCCCCCAGGGGAAAATTGAGTGGGAATAGTTTTAATTAACTGCACTGTACGTGCACAGTGTTTATACCAAGGCAGGCAAGGCTGAACAAGCGTGTCTCGCTCCTGGAAAGAGGCGCTGAGGTTTGTGGCTGCTCTGAAGTCCTGAGCTCGTCCCACAGCAGAGGACCAGCCCCTGAGAAAGCTCTGGCTTTGGACTACACTGGGCTTACCCCAGCTGCAGACATAGAGAGGGAGTGAATTTGTCCACATTTAGAGCTACGTCACTCTGCAGAGCTATGGAAGGTCTATGGGTGCCCCACACCAGGACCCCTGGATGAGTCAAGGAGACACTAAATGTAACTCAGCACCCCCTGGGGAGCCCCTGCAGAAAATGGAGGCCTGAAATGACATTTTGGGCATGATTCAGCTCCAAGTTAGGACACCTACATTCAGACACAACACTGCATGTGTCTGTGTGAGTTCTTGCTGTCTCGTCTCCCTTATTGGCCTGTAGAGATCTTGTCCACTCAGACCCTCCAGCCAGCCAATGGGTACCTACCTCAGGGAGAACCAAACTGCCCTCAGGGTCCCACTCACTGCACTAAGGGACACACGGAAACAAAATCAAAATCATGTCTTAGCCTTGAGATGACTACTGCCTTGTGGGTTCTCCCTGTGACTTTTGTGTGTGGTACAAAGTTTAACATCATACAAAAGGCCAACTGACCTCTTTTTAGAAGGGACCTAAAATCCTGTATGAGACATGCCTGTTTTACATACAAAGATGCCTAATACTGGCAGTTGTGAGAGATTTAAAGATTGAACACAATTTGTTGACCAATATATAAATAAGATGGCTTTCAAAGAGGCTGCCACATAAAGGTTCTGCACCATCCTAGAGTTTCACCAGTTTCATAGAGGAGATCCCTCAGAGTGTCACACAGGCAGTAGATGATATCTAAACCACCATGTTTATCATTATGTAGAACATGGAAAGTGATACTCAGAGGTGTTTTCTGCCCATGTCTGATGAAGGCCGAGAGACAAGCTACTTGCTCAAAATCAGAAGCAACCCCATCAAAGGGGTAAGTTCACTCAAAGCACAGCATCATTCTGGCAACTCATTTGTACTGAAGGTTTTTACTGCTTTCTCCTTCAGCTGGCATTCCTACAGCTATTTATAGTTTCACTTCATAACCAGTGGTTAATATTTTCAAAGTAGACTGGCATGTGGTCACCCACACAGAAGATATAGCTGACTCTCCTGCACTGCCTAAAAAGCTTTACCCACAATATTCAGGATCTTTCTGCAAGTGACTGTGGGCAGCTATTGGCAGAGAGTAGGGAAGATGCCCTGCTGCCTTGAGAAGAAGGTCTTGCTGAGGCCACCATGCTCTGCATGAGCTGACAAAGCTCTTCCCTTCTCCTGAAGATTTCCCTCATTGGGATCTCATGGATTATTTATTTATTTTTTTCCACTGAATCTAGCCCCTCTTTTCAAAGTGCAGGAGCCTACTCTTAAAAACAGGAGTTAAACCTTATTGCTCTCTAGATCAAAGACAAGTATTTCATGCCTTCTCCTGCACTGTTGTGCAGTGACAAAGTTCCTGGTGACTTAAGTGGGAGGGAGGCTGCGTCCTGGGAGACAAAACTTAATTGAGTGTAATACCACAGGGCACGTAAAGTAGGACAACACAGCCTGACCTCATTTTGCCCATACATAACCCTACTGACATCAGTGGGAGCTGCACATATGCAGTCAGGAGACGACTTTTGCCCACTCTTGGCTGCTCTAGGAAATTCCTGCTTGCCTGATAAATTCTATTATTTCATCGTGCAATATGAAAGCGAGGGATACACCAAGTAAAGCTGAGCAAACACAGCTCAGCTCCCTGCCTGTTTGAAGTTGTGGAAAGACTCCTTTTGACGCTGGTGGTTGTTGGATTGAGTCCACAGTACACAGTGATTCATAATCATTTTCCTCAATGAAAGCAAGCAGGTTGGTTTGTTGTTATTTGTGGGATCACATGATTCATTATTTGCGAATATTTGAATGGCAGTTGGACTTTCTGATGCCTGTGAACCCCACAGCTTCCACTGGTGTTAGCACAAAATGGTTATTCATACAAATACTGTGCCAGAACAGACTTGTTTGATACTGTACATTTATTACGCTCCTGTTTCTAGAAAAACTTTGCAGACCAGAAAGGGCATCATTTGGCAGCGCCAACAAAGCTTGCACCAGACCCATGACTATTCCAAGAGAATTGTCCATGAGCAATCCTGAGACTAATATTTATTTGCGTTCATCACAGTCTAATAATTAAAAACAGTGCTTACTGCTGTAGAAAGCAGGACAGGACTGACGTACAGAGCAGAGGCTACCTGGGAAAGTCATGTTTCGGCTGCCTCTGCTCGGTGCAGGATGCAGGAGCAGAGCTCAGAGGACCTCTGAATGTCCCAGTTTTTTAACCTGGGATTTCTTAAAACTAATCTTGATTTAACTCTTGGGTTTCTTTCCTTCCACAAGAAATACAGAGAGAATATAAGGAGAGTTTTTTGGTAGGTGAAACCTGATGCTGCAGGATATTTAGGCACAATGTTAGCTCAGTTAACAATACCAGTTACTCAGAGGGGTGGTGGCTCTCCATCCCACATGGAACCTGACAGAAGATCATCTCCAGCAGCCTGTTCTACGCTGGACCCATAGGGGCCACAGTTGAACCAAGGACCACCAGAAGCCCCTTCCAGCTTTAACTGAAAAAAGCTCATGTTCCAGCCAAAGCCTGAGCTATACCTTGCTTGTAAATTTTGCTTCCTCCACACAGCGAAACCCCGTGACAGGTCTGTGACATAGTGCCTGCGTGTGATGATACCAAAAGCATGTTGCTGTAATTGCATACAGATTTATCATCTCTTCCCTTGCAGCAAATACCACCAAAAGACTCAAGGCTTGGAACGATGCAGCGTTCCTGAGCATATTTTTCCTGTGAGTGCATCCGCTTTTCATGGAAGACAACGTGGTGCCCCAGAGAGCTGGTTCAGACAAACAAGGCCCCAGCAATGGGGTGAGGAAAGGGTCCCGGTGCTGTCCCCAGGGCCGAGTGAAGTGGGCAGAGCTGCACAAAGCACACGGTGCTCCCACAGAATCCCTGCTCTCCTGCCCACATCCAAGCCCTCCTGCCCTTGGACAGCAACCAGAAGCAAGTTTGGTGGCCAAGGGACCCTCCACGGTCACACCACACAGAGCATCCTTTGTCACCTCTCCCCCTTGGTAATAGGAATTGACATTTTTTTACACCAAACGGAGCAAATCTGGTATTTATTTCACATTTAGGTCACAGGACATCAAAACAGATATTTTTGCCCCAAACAGATCTTCTGACCTTGTGGTTTCACTCCTTATTTGCAGCAATATTTATCCAAAGAGCTGGCTTCGTTCTGACTTAAAAATGGAAGGAAAATAAGTTATACAGGGTCCTGCACTGGGCTTTGAGGTGACAACAAAACTCCCCGTGCACCTGGACAGGGAACTGGAAGCAGGGCAGGATTATTCAACTCATATTTTTTGAATTTTCTTGCTTCTTTTTAGTCCTGAAAATAAAAATTATTTAAATATGTAAGCCTAACGACTCTAAATGCAAAGTGTTAAAAGTTATATTTACCAATCTTGACATAAACAGTGCATGTGAGTCTCATCTTGCTCCCATCAAAATCTGAGGCAATCCCATCACTTCTAAAGATGCACTTCTTAAAGATTATATTTTCAGCCTGTGTAGGCCAAGGATGGCATTAACACCACTCCAATGAAAGCTCTGAAATGTTCAGCGAATGGAAAATTAACCTGTTTGTTTGTTGGTTGGTTGGTTTTGGTTTTTTTTTTTTTGAAAGTTTGCATGAGTTTTAAGGCAGAAACTGCTGAAGAGAGAATTTCAAAAGCTTAGGTAATCTAATGGTCCCTTATAGCTTACAGTAATGAGTAAAATAAAATGCTCTTTCTGATTTCCTTCCCCCTGTAATTGAAATACATGTTGTACTGGAGCTGTAAAACTGCTGCCCAATTATCACCCAACCAGACTGATTTACATCGCCTGCTTGACCTCAGCCTGCTGTGAAATGCTCTAGAGGGCCAACATAAACACATTTATAGCCTGGTAGGATATGCTGAGCTCTTAATATGTAGATAATAATATTATATATGTATACATGCATGTGCGCATGTATATTAAAAAATATAACTAAGCAAACTTTCATATGTGAGGGCACAAAAAGCTGCTGGCTGTGGCACAGCATGGCTACCTGGATGTGAAAGACCTAATTTACTCCAGTGTTTGGCTTGGATTTTAATTGCACTGTGGATGTGAACCTCTTTTCCTGGTGCATCTGAGCTTCCCTGATTTACCTGGTGCCTGTGTGAAAGACTGGTTAGATAAACACTAAATAGCCCCAGTCTCATTAGGGTCACTTCTCACATTGGCTTGGGTGGGGGAGGCTGGGGAGGCAGCTGCTGATGGGCTGACCTTCAGGTCGTCTCTGTCTCAAAACCCTGCCAAACGAGTTGGCTTTGCAGAGCCACGTGGCATTTGGCAGGTAAGTGACAAGACTGTCTGTGTGGTACTAGGTGGGAAGATAAACACTAAATAGCCCCAGTCTCATTAGGGTCACTTCTCACATTGGCTTGGGTGGGGGAGGCTGGGGAGGCAGCTGCTGATGGGCTGACCTTCAGGTCGTCTCTGTCTCAAAACCCTGCCAAACGAGTTGGCTTTGCAGAGCCACGTGGCATTTGGCAGGTAAGTGACAAGACTGTCTGTGTGGTACTAGGTGGGAGAAGACAGAGGTTGCCACCATCACATGAAGCAGCACGGACACAATTC
>NW_009970726.1:12221887-12225596 GCF_000747805.2 Chaetura pelagica | reverse complement strand
GGACCAAGCACCAGGTCCCCCATGACATGTTTTGGAGTAATTGGGTTGAAAAACACAGAGCTGAGAGGGTGCAATAGGAATGTCACCACATAACAGACATTTCAGGAAGTCTCTGTAATTTCTTTAATTATTCAGACAACAGAGCACAAGGATAATAGCTTCAAGTACATTCTTATACAATATTTTAACAGTAATAGATATGTATTTAGTCATAAACTATTCTGTAGCCACCACTATGTGTACATTTTATACAAACTATTGCCATACTCGGACCCTGAAAACGGACGGTGACATCTCCTAAATGTTTTGCACCATGTTATGACAGTACATCCTTCATACGAAAGCTGCAGCTACAGGTTGGATGGGTCCACCTAACGAAGCACTTCTAACAAATACCAGGGAGGGGTGATCCAGATGTGAGGGGACGAAGGGAGAGATGTCATAAATACACAGTGAGAGGGAGGCACACAGTCACTGGAAATCTGTTTGATGGAGAACACAGGACAGCATTTCTATGCTTGGGGAAATAGGTTGGTCCTAGTATAAGACAGCATCTTAACTTCTCTCACACCTCAAAGCTCTGAGCTTGTCTTGGCCTTTCAGTGAAGATTAAATGTGGCCATGGTCCCTTCTGGGGCACATACCCTACCCTGACACTGGCGTGAGCTCTGGTCTAACAGGTCTTTTACGTCTCAGTTGTGGTTTAGACCAAAGACCACAAGCCAATGGCTTGAAGTTTGTTCACTGACAGCCCTAAACACCTCCACTGCCTGACCTCTCGAGAAGGTAGGCTCCAGTACTGTTGTATTTTCAGTGTAAAGACCTTACAAAATGACAGCCGTTGTCCAGAGACAAAGAGAGCTCAGATGTCCAGACACTGCTGTACGAAGGCCAGACTTTACAGCAGAGACTCATTTGTTCCACGATCACATTTTTACATGCCCCAAACCAGCCGTGTTTGCATCCCTGACACACCATCAGACCCCAAAGACACAGAGGCAGCAGACTCCAATCCAGGTGGGCATCAGGTCCCTGGCACCCACCAAGTGGTCCACAGTCCCTTGCGATGGCATTAGGGTGGCTCAGTTCCCATCCCAGCAGTCCACATGGGTGCTGCAGCATGCCAGGAGTTGCACTGAAGTCTCACCATCCCAGCCATGGCCAAACTTCAGAGGCTGGAGGTGGCCCTGAACTAGTTGCTGCCAGGAAGGAGAGACCACATCCATCTGTTAGGGTTTGATATGGAGGTGCTCATGCCTGGGGTTTGGCCACCAGCTCCTGGTTCTTCTCCAGAATCTCCCAGGTTTTGAGTGTGGAAGAGCATGGTCTATGCTCTCCAGTGGTGGCCCCAAGCAAGAATATCCCAGGAGGCCAACTAGAGCTGCCTTCCATCCCAGCAGAGGTTGTGGCTGCATCTCTGAAGCAAAAGGCTGCCCAATGGATGAACATCCTAGACTGGTGAGTAATGGGAACCAAAGAAAAGGTGAGAAGACATTCAAGAAAAGCTCCCTTCTGGCACGGTCCCATTGCAAATGCGCACATGTGCACACACAGTGTTTTGCAAAAAATTTTGAGGGATCCTGGAAACCCTCCAGGGAGGAGCACGCAGCACAGCAGAACCTCACTCATCGGCACCCGGTGAGGATGAGCCCCTTGCTAGGGCCTGGAGCTGGGACCAGGGAAGGGGATGCAGTGCTGGCTCCACCACTTGTCTCCCAAAACACATCTCCAGTATGTTCACCCACGGATGGCTCAGGATGGACTCTGATGCATTACTGCTAAGGAACATCTCTCAAAAAACAAAAAAAAAAACAAAACAATTTTTTTAATCACTTTTTGGGTTGGTTTTGCAAAAGGTGTTTTGTTCTTTTCTTGGTGGCCCCAAGCCCCACATTGTAACTTGGGCAAGTGAAATCCGATGGCCAGCTCGTTCTTCCAGCACCAACCACATGAATCACAGCTAATTCACCAAAGTCAGTGTTGCTCCCCTAGATTTCCATCTTCCAGGCACCCACGGTTTAAACTCCGGCACCACCGCGAGGGGAAGGCAACTGCTGCCTTCAGATTCACCTGCTGCAAAAGGGCAAAGTTGGCTTAACAGCCTCAGAAATCATTTTTAAGAGATGTCTGTGGTCTCTGGACCGGGGCTCCGGCAAAGGGAAGCGCGTCTCCTGGTGGCTCATGCAAATAAGTGAGGTTCTATTGTTAGTACAAGAGATTCCAGGTTATGAGTGGATGTGATGGGTTCATTTCCTTAATTAAAGTACCAAAATTAAAAATCGTAAGCAACATATCTAAATAAAGTAATGGGCACTCCTTTAGGCATCATGTTTCCTAAACCAATAAGCAAAAAGGAAAAAAAAAATGGGATGCACCAGGAACTCTTAGTTATTATATACTAACCAGACTGTGCATGGCACATTTTATTTCTATAAAACTATTAAAACTATTACAAAATATTCAAAAATACATTTTAGTAAATTTACAGCAGTTATTTCTCAATTTATTAATGCAAAACATCCTTTTCTCCCCTCTGTACAAACTACTGACTCCATCATCACAGAATTGCCGCCATGTGCGCTTTTTAAAAAATATTATTTTCTAATAAATTTCTTTTTTGAAGTTAAAAATAACAAAGTTTCTTACGGTTTTTGCAAATAAAAAGTTTGTGTAACAGTCTTGACTTCCATGAGTGTGGCCTAAATGGTGTTTTTACAAAGCAAAACATGGAAAACAATACAGGAAATGACGTTACATCTGAAACTATTTAAATTAAAATAATATATTCTCATATTTTACACTATTTCAAAAAATGAAATGTGATTCAGTTCAGCATTGATCTCTCAAAAAAATCTAATTTACAATTCTGTGTATAAAAATATAATTTACGGACCCCCATGAAGTTTGTCTTTTTTTGTGTGGTTGGTTGGTTGGTTGCTTGTTTTTTAGACTTGCTGAAATGAAGGAGCAATGTGATGGAGAGATGGGAAAGTACAGAATTTTGCTTTCTGAAAGTCAGGACACACATGACATGTAGAAAAATAGACTCTGCGCAGTTTTGCTTGGCCTCACAAAATAATTTTTTCCCTGTGAGTACAGTTCACATGATAATAAATTATCAAAGAAACTATTTAAGGCTCTTGAAGGTCCGGTTCATATCATTTAAAACATCTATTCAAAATACCAAAGAAATAAATATCCAGGAGAGGAGGAAAAAAAAAACAGCAAAAAACCAAAACAAAACAAAAAAACAAAACAACAACAACAAAAAAGAACAAATAAAAATATATATATATTTATAAACTAAACAGAACAGAACTTCCTGGGGTCTTTGTTTCCCTTAAAGTCTACTTTGGACTGTCCTACTTAATTATTATTATTTTATTATTATTTTTTTTAAGTCTTAATCCGTGCTCTCTTTTAAAAATATGTAATTTTTTCCTTCTTTTTTTTCTTTTAGGTTTTTCTTTTCCTTTTTTTTCTTCTTTTTTTTGTTCTTTCTTTCTTTTCTTTTCTTTTATCCTTCTGTTCTCCTTTCTCTCTGTCTCTCTTTCTCTCTCTCTCTGTGTCTCTCTCCCTCGGAGGCCAGCGGGTGGCCAGGAAGGCAGAGGATGCTCTCAGCTGGATGGCCCCACCATGCCCAGTGGGTGCAGAGAGTCACTATCCAGCACCCAGCTGCCGATGTGGTAGAGGAGGGGAGGGGAACCGT
>NW_009970726.1:12217112-12221660 GCF_000747805.2 Chaetura pelagica | reverse complement strand
GGTCTCGATGACATAGAAGAGCTTCTGGGAATCGTCCTCCCGGTCGAGGAAGGCGAGGAAGTCGCTGTAGAGCAGCCGGCCCTCCGCGTCAGCCACCAGCACCCGGTCCCCGGGACTCAGGTCCTTCACCAGCTTGGTGCCTCCTTGCTCCAGGTGCACTGTGGCCGAGCCGGGGAAACAACCCCCTGATTTGGCCGCCACCGAGTTTTCTGTGCAAGGAGAGAGAGGCACAGTTGGGTTAGAGGGAGCACCCGCTGGGCTGGGGTATGGGGACATAGGGTCACGGGGGCAGGCACCACTTCCCCAGCCAACCCAGCCCACCCAAGAGTGCAGGATGTGGCCTTGCTCCTCATCAAAGTTCCTCTATCCTCATCTACCACCTTGGCCCATTTGCTTTCAACGGATTGAATGAGAATTCCCTTCCCCTTTATAAGCTGAGGAAGTTGGGGTTGCTCAGCCTGGAGAAGAGGAGGGTCCGTGGTGATCTTATAGCAACTTTCCAATATCTGAAGAAGGCCTACAAGAAAGCTGGGGTAGGGCTTTTTACACAGGTGTGTAGTGAGAGGACAAGGTGCAGTGGTTTGAAGCTTAAAAAGGGAAGATTCAGGTTGGACATTAGGAAAAAATTCTTTCCTGTGAGGGTGGTGAGATACTGGAACAGGTTGCCCAGGGACGCTGTGGAAGCTTCCTCCCTGGAGGTGTTCAAGGCCAGGTTGGATGGGGCCTTGAGCAGCCTAGTCTGGTAGGAGGTGTCCCTGCCCATGCAGAGGGGTTGGAACTAGATGATCTCTGAGGTCCCTTCCAGCCCTAGCCATTCTATGATTCTATGATTCCTGCCAGACTTGAGTTGGTGCATCTCCTTTTGGGTTAGGAGTTAGAAGGACCCTTTTTCTTGTTCAGGAGATGGGCCAAAATATTTGCCTTGAAAAAGCTGTTCCAGAACAAATCTATTCTAGAAGAACTTCCCACTTGGATACCGTTTGCCCTGGGCCTGACACCTGATGTTGGATAATTAGCAGGTTTTCAAAGCTGAGCGATAATGCTGGAATAAGGTTTCCCCTCCTCCAGGTAAGTGTCCATGCTCACAATGCCCACCTAGGGCAGCAAACAGCAGTGAGCATGAGGGGACTTTGCCCCAAGGACCACACCAATTTGCACATCACCTCATTAGAAAACAACAACCCACATTTCCCAAGACCCCTTCCATCGCCCTGTGTTGCCCCCCAAGCCCTCACTGCCCCCCTGCTTGCCATGGTGCCTGCTGGGGCATGTGTCATCCCTTATAACATCCCTGCCTGGCACCTCCACTTTTCTGGTTCACTCCTCTTTTCACAAAATAAAAAAGCACCTCCTTTGCTGGAAGAAGGATGCGGTTCCCTGTCCTAGGACTAGTGGTCCCCAGGCAGTCCCACGCCTGCTCCAGACCCAAACACATCCTGTCTTCTCCTCCAGCTTTCAGAATTACTCAGAGTTCAGCTACTAAATGCTGTTGCCACTGCTGCTGCTTTACAGTGCTCCTGAGAGAAATAATCTCAGGTTTAGAGAAAGCAGAAAGAACAATGAGATTTCTGGTGTCTCCTGCAAATCCCTTTCTGGAAGCAGAGCCACGTGCAAAGCAGTGGGAGAGGACTTCTGTCCTGCTCCAGGCTGGACTCTGACTTAGCCAAGGGATTTCTAAAAGCTCTGTTTTTTCATGTATTGGGCTGTAGCCCATGGTATGTCATGCTAGCAAGTGTCTTTGCTATGTGTTGACATTCCTTGTTCCTCTCTCACCCTCGCCTGGTTTCTCCCGGTTACTCTCTACAGCAGTTTAGAGTCCTGGTGGTTTATCTGCTAAAGGTGGTCAGATTTTATATTCTGCCTCTGTGGCTGGTACTGAAGCTCTTATGATTTAAATAAGCCTTTGGAGTGTCTCCTAATGACTCTCTCAGGAAGGACAGGAAGGGTGAAAATTAGACCGTTATTGATTTGCTAACGACTTTATCACTTCTCCTTCAGAAATGAAGCAGCAAGATCTCTAAGGCCTCTTCAAGGAGGACATGGCAACAAACAAGCTATGTGCTTTATGTGGAGCCCTCTGCTAGCAAGCTACACCTTCCTACAAGCTGGTGGTAAAGGTCTGGCTTGAGCTTTGTTTGCATATTCAGGGACTTGATGAATAGATCTAGTAGTGTAGCAGCTCTACAAACATGCCAGTGAATTGGCAGAGGTGTGAAAATCTGCTTCTTTGAGCAGTGCTTGTTTGGGTTCTCTAATTAAAATCCAATAAAGGATCAGCATTGTCATTCTGATTCATGTAATAAATGCAGACACTCTTGGAAGAGAGGACACTTCCATTTTTTTCCCAGCTTCTTCCCCCCCTTTTCTCCCTCTCCCTATTTGTTCAGGTGCAGAAACCCTATGTGCCAATTCACACACATACTCTCCAAAAAACCCAGGACCTTCCAAGCACTATTTGCACAGCAGAGCCACTTTTCCAAGGCACTCAAGATCTGTATTTGAATTTTAAATGTAGAAGCTTGCTCTAAATACTTGCTGTAGCGCATTATCAATGTCCCTTTTACCACCCCTGCCTCTCCCTCCTCTGTCCTGGTTACAATAATTCAGGCCTTGGGGGAACTCTTCTTTGCATTCCAGTCTCTGGGATCATACTTTTTGCAAACAGAGATCTAGATAAAGAATCTTCCTGCCTGGCATTATGGGGTTTAATCTTCTCATAAGATGCTCTGTCATGAAACGAGGTTTGGACAGTTTGAAATCAGGCTGAGCGGATGGAATTCCAGCCTGCTCCCTTACAGCCCGCCTGGTACAGTCACACGACCCTGCCTGACACCCTCCAACTACTGCCCCACAGTTCGTGTGTGCCGAATCTCAATGAGCAGCTTGGGGTTACTCCTCTCTTATGAAATACCCGTGGGGGTGGATTAGGGGGTGCTCTTGGCCTAAGGTCATTGCATGCCACAATCAGACACCTCGCTCTGTAAAGCCCATCTTGGCTCTTGAAAGGGATGTTTCATATCCCCACACAGCTGACAGCTTTGCAGGGCCTCCTTTGGGCTGGCAAGGACCAGGGAGGTGAACAAAAGCAGGAGTGGGCTCTCAGGACAAAGCCCACATGGACCCACCTCGGCTCAGCCCCTGGGGAGCTTGGGGCTGGGGTGGGGGGGGGTAGCCCCTCTTGCAGACAGGCATGGCAAGGCCATCCCCTGCCGTGGGGCTGCTGGTTTTGAAGCAAACAGCTATATTTAAAGGAAGCCCATTATTTTCTTTTTGCAAGCAAGTGCTTCTTGACACTTCCAGCGGGCTGCTGGGCTAGGGGGCAATGATGAACAACACTTTAGCTGCCTTTGCAGCCCGGTGGAGAAACACAGGGGGGTGGGGGAATGTGGCTGGCACTTGCCAGCCCTTTTGCTCCCCCAAAAAAGTGTCAAGGAAAAGAACTCGACTAGTCTGGGATTTCTTGCGAGCTGTTCCCGGGTTGAGACAGCGTGTGGCGTTGTAAGCACAGGGGAGGGGAAAAAATTATCTGTATGTGTATCCCTATCTGGGAATTTCCTAGCGGCTACCGCTGCAGAAGGCAGGGGACCACGTTCCTTATTTATTTTCCTGGCTGGCTCCCACTCCGAGATTAGCGATCGCCCTGGGCTCAACCCCTGGGAAGCTTGGGGCTGGGGTGGGGGGGGGTGAGACCCTCTTGCAGACAGGCATGGCAAGGCCATCCCCTGCCGTGGGGCTGCTGGTTTTGAAGCAAACAGCTATATTTAAAGGAAGCCCATTATTTTCTTTTTGCAAGCAAGTGCTTCTTGACACTTCCAGCGGGCTGCTGGGCTAGGGGGCAATGATGAACAACACTTTAGCTGCCTTTGCAGCCCGGTGGAGAAACACAGGGGGGTGGGGGAATGTGGCTGGCACTTGCCAGCCCTTTTGCTCCCCCAAAAAAGTGTCAAGGAAAAGAACTCGACTAGTCTGGGATTTCTTGCGAGCTGTTCCCGGGTTGAGACAGCGTGTGGCGTTGTAAGCACAGGGGAGGGGAAAAAATTATCTGTATGTGTATCCCTATCTGGGAATTTCCTAGCGGCTACCGCTGCAGAAGGCAGGGGACCACGTTCCTTATTTATTTTCCTGGCTGGCTCCCACTCCGAGATTAGCGATCGCGAGTAAGGCGTGCAGCCAGCAGGGCGGCTGGAGACGGCCACGAGTGTTTGTGTTGAACATGCTCTTTGGATGGGAAAAGCAGCAAATCCCACGGGGGGAGGAGAAGGGTGTGTGTGGCTGCGGCGCAGCGCTCGTGGGAAGGCTGGGCAAGAAAAAAAAGTAATTACCCAAATAAATGCTGTCCAAAAGTGCTGCAGCTGACAGGGAGTTCCCCGCTCCCCCTTTAAAATTTTTATATATATTTTTTTTCCCCTTTTCCTTTCATTTCCCACCCCTGCACGGACGGGATCACTAAGAGGGGGGCTCCGCACCCCTGGAGAAGCCCCGGCCGGGCGGGCAGGACTGATGGGGACACTGCGCAGCGGGATGGAGGGACACTGGGCAGAACCCGGC
>NW_009970726.1:12214021-12216801 GCF_000747805.2 Chaetura pelagica | reverse complement strand
ACTGCTTCAGTCAGGAGCAGACCCCCTCCTGCACCATCTATACCCTGCACATCCCTCCCCAGGGCCGCATCCTGTCCTCCCTCCCCCCCCAGTCAAAGAGTCTGCGGTAGTGTGTGTTTCTCACTCTCCCCCCTCCCCGCAAAGCTCTCAGCATGATGAGCTGAGCCAGCGCTGAGCATCTTCTCCCCTGCTGCCAGGGGGGGCAGGTGAAGAGGAGGAGGATGAAACTTGTGGGCACAGGAGGAAGAGGGGGTTAAACACCACGAAGACCCACCGGGAAGGAGCTGCCCCCTCCCCCGGCACCTGCCGCAGGGGCAGGGGGACCCTTCGAGTGCAGGAGGACGCCCCCGCCCCATCACCCGTACCGGGGAGTGAGTGTGTCAGTTCAAAGCCACCTGCACGGGGCAAATTCCTGCCTCTAAGTGCCCTGTCCCCTTCCCGAGAGCGAACTTTCTGCCGAGAACAAATACTCGCCATATATCTCGGAGTCACGGTTTCCCCCCCGGAATGTCTCTCCGGGTCTTTTCAGCTTAATTCCGTGTTGAAAGGGGTCTCAATACATGTTAACAGCTTTTATGTGAGGGAGGGAGGGGTGTTGTTTTTTTTTCTTTTTCTCTCCCATCGCCCATCACTCATTAGAGCCCTCAGAGCAGCATGGGTTGGAGCATTCACCCCGCTTCAAACATACATCCGCGCTCGCCTACAAAGCCGAGCAAATCCATACAATAATATAACTCTTAGTGGGAAGATGAAAAGCAAGGGAGGGCCAAGGAGGGAAGTTAAGTGAAGCAGGGATGCTATGCAAGCTAGGACATCCTTTGTGTGGAGTGAAACGTTTTCTAACTCTGTGGAGAAGCACTACAGGGTTTTCCATCACTCCCCCCGAGCCGCCGGCCTTCCTCGGGGCTGAAGCGTGTCCGGCAGCACCGGGGGCCTGCGGGGACCGAGCACATGAGGGTGGCGGGGTGTGGGGAGGGGAGGTGCAGCGGTGGAGAGAGGTGAGCTCTAAATGAAACCCTGAAAGTTTGGGGGGACTCCTATTTTAGCTAAGGCGGGGGATAAACAAGCCGACGGCACGGGAAAAAGACTCGCAGCCCCCCAGAAACAGAAAATCTGCACCGAAATCAGCGCTTGACTAAAGGTACAAAGTTAGAAACACACACGCTGACAACTTTTGCACCCCCTTTTTGAGATGAAAATAACTCATGGCTTATGCACGATGTGGCTCGCTTGATGCAAACAAACATCGATGGGGATTGAAGCCAGGAGGGATGCAGTAAAGCTGCTCTTCCCGCACTTGTGCTGGCCTGACCGGGATGCTTGGCCTTCTGCGGGACCATTCTCCCCAGTGTGCTCCCAGCACGCCCAGTAGCAGACCGCAAAGGCCCTCTCTCCACAGCTCCCAGAAAGGCAAAGCCCTCATCCCATTATCCCGACGACGCTTCTCGCAGGGACGTGACAAGGTTGCTCAACAAGAAACTTCCCATGTTGTCTATCAACAGCCACAAACAGCAATTCCAGCAATACACAGGTCCCCGAGAGATATAAAACTCAATCGTAAGCTCACTTTGGACTCTCTGGCCTACACTTTTCTAGAAAGAGCCGGTGTCTGGGTTTCGGCATCGTTCCCCGCAACAAAGCGCAGCAGCACAAGGAAGTTTGTTGTTTCCCCCCCCCCATCCCCACCCCCCGCACACCTGAAAGGATGGATACGCTCCTGCACTGATTTACAGGGGCAAGGGGGCGAAGGATCAAACGTTTCAGCTACTGATAAGGCGGCAACACCGCGCAGCACGGCGGTGTCTTGCCCCGGGCAGCGGTGCGGGCAGCGGTGCGGGCAGCGGTGCGGGGCTCAAGCCGCTCCGGCCCTGCCAGCAGCAGCTCCTTGGCTTCAAGCGAGATCAAGAAGAAACGACCTCCTAAAGGACTTTCCTCCCTTTTATACTGCCTGAGCTGGATTGTCAGAGTCAAAAGCCGTGAAGCCCAGACTATTTATTAATTCATTGGGTCGTGTGCCACAAATCAAGCCCAATTCTGTTCAGCCACCGTGAAGCTCAGCAGGGCTGCCCCCACTAACGCTTTGTGTGGAGGCAAAGTTGTTCAACAAGCCCTCTCCTGCCAGCTCCTAATCTCTTCACAAATGAATTGCTTGAAGGAAACACTTAACAGGTACCTGTCAGTGTAAACAACCTGGTGGGCTTCCTAAACGCCAGGCTGATCTCTAAATTCCTCACATCACGCACAGGTTGTGTGCCTGCATTACACGAGATTGCTATTTTATTTAATACAAATTCCAGCTTTATCATACTGACCTGGCCTCCTTATCTCCCCCCCGGATCCAGCCAATGGCGGGGATGGGGGGGAGGGAGAGGGAAGCGTTCAGCAAACTGCTGTTGTCACCTGCAAAGTTGAGAACCTGACTTACCTCCCTCTGTTTGCGTTTTGGGTTTTGGTTGGTTTTTGTTGGGTTTTTGTTTTTTTTTTCTCTCCCCCCCTTCTGGAGTTAATATTAACCAGCGGCTAATGCATTCGGCAACTATTCTGCACGTTTAACGATTCTATTCAGGGAAGATCTCTCCATGGTTGAAGGGCTCGTGAAGCAGGCGTTTAGAGGCTGGGGTTTAACGAGAGGTTGCCGGCCGAGGGAGGGAGAGAAAGCCAGGCAGGGAGGCGGGCGGCAGGAGGGCACCCCGGGGCGCTGCAGCCCCGGCCGTGCCCGGGGGACAGTGGGCAAGGGCAGCAGCCCCTCCACCCCCTCCCCAGCCCCTTTCCGCCTCCCC
>NW_009970726.1:12212240-12213394 GCF_000747805.2 Chaetura pelagica | reverse complement strand
CGCCGCGCTCCGAGGTACGGTGCGATTTAAGGTGGTCGGGAGGAGATGGTGGCGGCCGCCGGTCCCTCGCCCCGGGAGACCCGGCAAACGTGCGGAAAATCAGGCCGAGGAACGGGGAGAGTTTGGGAAATTCCACCCCCCACCCCCCTTCCTCGCGTCCACTCCCCGCCTAGTCCTTCCAGGCGAGTCCTGTTCTAGCACTGAAGGTGGGGCTTAAATGTATTAATATTAAAAAAGCGCTGTTGACCTATATTTGGAGGAAACCCATTTCCAGTGTCTAGATTGCATGTAGTTTCAGAAACTCCGGGATTGGCAGAGCAATTGACTTCATCGAGCTCTCCGTTGAGCATGAATAATAATTATGAGGTGACTCTCGGAGAGCTTCTCTCTCTCTCTCTCTCTCTCTTTTTTTTTTTCTTCTTCATAAAATGGTTCCGCAATGTGATTCCACCCGAGATCTAATATTTACCCAGTTGTAAACCTTGTGCCATCAGATTTTTCAAAACAGAAGGTGATGCAATGCCGATAAGTTGCAAGTCCCTCCCCTATGGAAGTACCAGAGCCTTGGCGGCGAGCATCCTTAAAGAAATATCAATATATTTACGCTCTGATGGGCACAATTGCAGATGATGGTATTGCAATACGAGCTATATAATACGGAATCAGGAGAGGAATGGTCGATCCGGCTTCAGCTGCCTTTTGTGAGTGCACCACTGCATGCCTACTAAATTTAGAATACGCTCGCGAGGAAAATTAATAATAATAATAAAGGCTAAAATGAAATGAAGCAAAGTAATAATAATAATTCAATAAAATATATTAAAAATATATATCAAGTCATCAGGCGTAGCAAGCGAGGACTGCGTTTGTAATAATGAGTGAGTGGCCTGGCGGTCACTATACACTTGGGGTCCTCTGAGCTGTATGCAATTCGTTTGATCAAAGTGCATCCTTGGGGACAAATGCAAACAGCAATCTCTAACCAAGTTACAGGGAACGCCATGGCACGGCAAGGACTGTACGTATCACACCGATTACCCCACCAAATATCTAGATAGCTCCAGCTCCAGCCCCTGCTAACTTGTCTGGATAGATGGTATTTACATTCAATGGGGGAAACTAGCCGAGTTTGGAGGGGCGGGGGGAGGAGGGGG
>NW_009970726.1:12206817-12209849 GCF_000747805.2 Chaetura pelagica | reverse complement strand
CGGGGGGAGGAGGGGGAGAGGGAAAGGGGGGGTTTTCAAAAATACTAAGACAGATGCGTCCTTTAGGATTGCTCAGAGAGGTTAACAAACACAAATACAGGTATCTCTGTGGCTCTACCTGAGTCATCAGTCTGTCAGCTCCCGTGTTCTCTTCATCCTTAAAAATAATGTCAGGGTTGTAATTTGGGGTTAGTTCTTTAAATCTCTCGGAGTTTCTTGTGATCTTCCCTTCATATCTTCCACTGGCCCCTAGGGTCTTCTCTGCCACATTGGGAATAAACTGCTTATAGGCTAAAGGGGTCAGCTTTTTGGGGTGTCTCCTTTTTCCAATGCCCCTGCCTGGTCCACAAGTCAGCCCAGAGGAGACTAAAAGAGCGCAGATGAAGCCCACCAAGAGAATTCTTGTCAACAGCAGCATTTCGTCCATTGAATCCAATTACTTCAAAGCTCTCTGTGCCTATCCCTGGCTGTCTCTCTAGTGCTCTCTCGCCTCCTATGTCCTTGTCTGCTTTCTGAATCGTATACTATCCACCGATCCCTAGCAAGACAGGTGCTGGAATGGCAGGCTTTAGGTCGCTGATAACGGAACACATCGGAGTTAGGTCGGGAGACAGCAATCGAGAGACAAAAAAAGGGTCTGATTTTAATGGTAGCAAAGCAAGACGCTTGTGAGAGGAGTCTGCCTTTAGTTCTATATTATAGCTGCCAGGGCCGAGAGCTGATTGGCCAAGGCGAAACAAGCTTGTCTTCTGATGTTTTAACCCTCAAAAAGGCAACAAATTCTTGAAAGATTTTTTTTTTTTTCCTTTTACCTGAAGGGCTTAGAGCTGAGAGGGGTGGAGATCGCGCTTTCTTGGGATAACATCAATTACACGCTGTTGTTTGGGTTGTTTTTTTTTTTTTTTTTTTTATGTCTTTTTTTTTTTTTCTTTTGTTTTTTTTTTTTTCCTCTTTTCTTTTTTTTTTTTTTTTTTTTCCCCCCCCCCCGAAAAAAAAACAACAAACTTTCTTGGCAGAATGGTACATTTGTCAGCAAGAGGAACAGATGCCTCTGTGAAAGAGAGACAGAAATAAATAAATAAATAGATAGATAAATAAATAAATAAATAAATTTATCAGGCTGCCTCAGTGCAAGTCAAGTTTCTGAGGACAGCTGCGGTTAAATAAAATGCCGAATTATCGGGGACCCGGACAAACAGAAACGTATTGGGGAAACACTGAAGCCCAGGTGGGGAATAATGAGGTTTAAGAGCGCACCCACCTAAGTGGCTTTGTAACAGGTTTCTTCCCCCTGAAGAGGGAGATTGCTCTCCCTCCTCAAGACATACATTTTTAAACACACTCGCCTTTTAGCTGATAAATCACTACTTTAAAGGCAAGAAACAAGTCAGACTGATGCGAGGCTGCAGTTGTATGAAGTTAGCGTGTCTGACCTGTGTATCACACAACTCCAGGGCGGAGAGATAGAAATGGAACTTTAAAATATATATATATATATCAAACCAGGACTATCACCCAGTTTAAAATAATAATACTGTATCTCAGAAGTGCATGAAAAGTCAGCTGATTAAAAATAGATGCTCTCCCGAGCACGCTGGGGCTGTATTCTTTGTTTCTTTGGTCGAAGTCGAAAAGGAGCGTTTTAGACTCTTACACCTCCTTGCGGGGTGTCATTAAGTTTTTAAGAAAAGCATAGTGCTGAAAGCATCCGCAAACACAATTAAGAGAGATCGATCCAAGCAAAGTGAATGGAAAGGGGATAAGTTTAATGTTAAATTAATTGTTATCTCATGCAGCGTGGCAAGTGATGTCTTTATCCCGATCACCAAAAGCTACTAATCAGACAAAGGTGTTGAGAGACGAGCAAAATTGCAGAGATGAGGCTGATAGAGCAGGTTAGACAGAAAAGCAGAGTCCCATATGAACAAACACTTATCTGACTGTAAAGAGCTCGTTTACTTTTGCTCCTAAGAAAACAGAATTTGTCCTAGAATCCAAAAACTTTAAGGAGTTTTTCAGGAGTAATTAAAACCACCAGGACGACACACTGAAGCAATTCAAAGCTCACTCTTTCAGGAAAAAAAAATAAAAATTAAAATATAAACATCAACTTTATTTATATATATTTTTTAATTTTTTTAAAAAAAACCTCTTTGAAAGGAGCAATTATATGGGAGTTTTCCGGTCTGTGACATCGAGCTGAGTCGCAATCAACTTAAACCATGTGAAAATGGACTTCAAAATTGACTTTTAAGTGGTAAAAAAGTTGTATATCCGTAAACTGTAGCAAGCAGGACAGCAAGGACTTTCAAGGGACTAAGTGGTCTTTTTACGTAAACTTCAGAAAAAGAGCCAAAATAAGTGATCAGAAGCTCTCACACCGACTGGAACTGGTGCTCTTCCCTCTTTTAGCCTGTACTTTTCTTCTGTTATTTATATTTCTTTGAAGAGTTTCAGTGAATCATTGATCTGTCTTATTCCACTTCAAATTCAGGAGTTTTGACTTGGGAGTGGGTAAAAAGTCAGAGAATCAGCAGCTTGTCTTCTAGGTTTTTATCAACCAACTCAGCTGCAGAAACAAGTTGTATAACAGCTAAATACCTGCTTCATGCTATTAAAAAACACAAACTTTAGCTTTATCTCCCTGTCTGCTTGGATGTGAGAAGACAGATACAAGGAATATATAATTTATACAAAAGAGGGTATGTTCTTTTGATGTGGTTGCTTAAACAGCATGACTTGATATAACAGTTGATTAAACAGTGCCAAGGAATAAAAGCTATTCTTAATGGTGTGGGATACTGCAAATCTTTTATCACCCCTCTTACCTTGTCCCCCTCCCCAAGGAAAGATGATCGATATCCCAGGCACTAGACGGGTGGACATCGCAATGAAGAAGTATGGAGAATACGGATAAACTCCCTCATTATCAGATTGCCATATGTACAAAGCAGTCACCCAAAGATTAACAGGGAAGGAAACGCAAAGAAGGAATTAATTAAATGCAAGTAATAAATGCGCGGGGAGCTGGG